>NW_027106462.1:210456-217313 GCF_000696795.3 Halyomorpha halys
TTCTGTAACCATATATAAAAATAAAGAGGTTTGAAAATAAAAAAAAAAATCATTTGTTAAACATGTGTAATAATTATGTCAATTGTTTGTAGCTACATTCAAATTTTAATGTAAAACATGTGATTTAATAATATTAATACTAATAATAATATTTTTTTTCTATTCATTTCTTTTGTTAAACTTTACTTATATTATGCCTCTTTATTTATTATTATGGTTACATATATTTTCTTTCTCTCAATTTTATTTTTACTTCCATAATTTTAATTTTTAAATCATTAATAACTAATATATTCATATTTCTTTGCATTATGTAACTTCATTTTTTATTTTATTTCCTTAATTATGTTATTTTACCTACTTATTCAATTACCTATGTATACATTTTATTTTCCACTTCTCTCATCACTTTATTTTATTAATTCCATTCTGTAAAATTATTTACTTTATGTCATTCTGTTTATATTTTCTATATTCATTGGTTGTTATCTTGTTCTGTTCTTAGCCCTGAGGAAGGCTAGAAAGTCTGGCCAAAATGTTGGCACAATTAAATAAGTTACATCAACTTATTTGTGTTTTATTTTCACCGCACCTCCAACCATCTCCTGCTTGTACGTCATCCACGGTAAACTTTCTATCATAATTATAATAATAATATTCTTTATTTATTCTAGGATTGATCCCTTAGAATAATGTACAGGCGTGAAAAATTGGGCTTTAGAGCGTTAAAGTAAAATACAAAATAAAAATGAAATTAAAATATAATAAAATAATGAATTCGAAAAGATAAAAATGAACAACAATAATTAACAGAATATTTAAAATAGGAATAGAACAAATAAAATAAAACCATATGTCATATCATAAAATATAAGATGACTAAAACTTCTGATAATAAATTAAAAAATCAAATGCAATTAAACTAAAAATAATAAATGAAAAAGAAAAATTTTTGCTAATATACATATTTACAAGTATGAACGAAAATCTGAAACATAAAATATATAAACCTTATTTGAAACTTTCACTTGTTATTCTTCTGGAATTGGGTTGACAAAAGATAAGTCGATGATACGGGATTTGAAGATTGGATGGGTATTAAAACTACGAATAAAGGATGGAATAGAATTCCACAAGGAGGAACGGATATAGAAAGATCTACCAAAGGCTGCGGTTCGATGGGCAATTACGTATTGGACGTACAGATGTCTGCCAGGGCTCAAATTAAAGCTAGTTAAATTTACTACAAAATAATTATTATGTTTATCTTTGTAGGAGTAGTAGTTTTTATGATATTTGGCAAAATAAACTCACAAAATGTTAATTTCTAGTTGTTCGTATAAAATGTTGGATTTTTGAAAAAATATATCTCTAGATTCACAAGACGCACGTTTGTATGCCAACACTCGAAATAAAAAAAATTTAACTTTCTATAAAGTTGTTTATGACACTTATCTTCGTAGGGATAGTACCATAAAAACTACATATGAATATAAATTTGGCAAATGAAAATTTGTACGAACAACTATAAATCAATTTAGTTTAGCAAATTTCATGTAAACTATTACTCCTATGAAGATAAATATCGTAAACTACTTTATAGCTCATTAAACTAGCTTTAATTTGAATGCTAATAGACATCTGTACATCAAATGGTTTTTGAGATATAAATTTCTCAAAATAAATTCACTAACTACTGATCTTTCAGTATGTCCCATACATTTTTATGAAATGTTGCTTTTAAAAAGCTATATATTAAAAACTATTTAACGTAAATAACTCTATTAGGAATCATATTTTAGAAAATTTACTCTTCTTTAAATGACGTTCTCTTAGGTTTTCTTGTGTTGTTCCTACTTTTTAAGATATAGAGCTCCAAATGAAAAATTGTTTTTTTTTTATCGCTTTGAAACAGCCGCCATTTTTTATTTCCCCTACCTATACATGACAGACTCATCAATTTGGTTATTAATTATACATAGTTTTCATTAAAATAATCAAAAATTGGGGTGAGATAACTGCCTTTTTTCTCCTCTTGGGCTCTTGTACTAATAGGATCTATAATACTAAACTTAAATCTATAAATAAATCTATAAACTTAAATCTATTAGTCTAAACTTAAGGAATCATATCCTTGCCATTACATCATATCTGCATATGATGTAATAGGCAGTCTCATCATCTTTTTTGGAAAACTTGCAAATTGGTTCATTGGTAAGGTTGATATGTTACGACAGTTCACTGTGAAGGCGTATATATGGTAGTTGATGTGACTGTAAATCCTCTGGCATTACTTGCATTATCAACTATCACGCCAGACCGAGTGCGACATTATTGCCATGACTCTAACTATCAAACAGTGGTTGTGACTTTTGCTCCAAAGTTTGAAACTGTAGAATAGTTTACTCTCTAGGATAGTGCAGAGCTAGTGCTACAGTACAATCATACAGTTACAGTAATAATGATTCTCCAAGAGCAGGTAAAGTGCTGAGCATTTGTTGGGTAAAAGTGTATTTTCAAAGTGTGAAGCAGGTATTTTTGTTTGGGAGAATCGTTTGGTACTACCAGAAAACTATATCATTATTTTAGTAGATGTATTGAGTTTACATGGATAGCAGCATGTATTTATTATATACTATTATGATTATATATTATTAAAAAAGTTCAAGATGAATCCTTCCTTATACCCTAGGGAGCGACATCCTGTTTCACTTTTGAAATATTTGTTTAAAACGACAAGTGGAGACTTTAAGATAATTAAATCGAGTAATATTAAAACAGCGCCTGAAATTGGAAAACGACATGAATTTTAGATGAATTAAAGCACTTAAGATTTTTTTATAATGTTAAGTTAAATTTTCAATTTATAGGTATTTCCTCTTTAAAATGTCATGCTTGGATCCATTTAAACATGATTTAAGTATTTTTGTGATTTTATATGTATTATTTTTATAATATATGAATTTACTCAAAGTCACAGCTAGAAGAAATCCACTGTTTACCTCAATTTAAAATAATTGAAGACAGCATTTTGTGTATGCAAACTACAAATGCACATAACATTAAAGAATTCATCAGTTCAACCAACCTGAGATTTGTTAAATAATAAGAAAATCATAATGTTTATTTTGAGTAGGGATTGAAGTTTAATTTATTAAATTCAAGTTAAACTGTTAAATTAAATTTAAAAAGATCCAATTGTTAACGTATCAAGTGACTTTAGAAGGTATTGCGTTCAAGAAATGGTCAAAGTTGATTGGGCCTCTGAACACTCACCATCTTCTGAGATTGTGTTTTACTTACACCAGGCAATCCAGAATGCCCCTGACTCCTTTACAAGGTGATTTCTTAAGTACTCACTGATTTTTAGCCTCAAAGTCAGTGTGTTAACAAACAGCGCAGTTGTTATACTGGTTTTATGCTGATAGTGATAAACTGTAAAAAAATTAAGCAGGTAGCATTATCTCTGCCCAATAAATTTTAAATAATTTACTTCTTTAATAATTACCCTAGTAGTTCCAAGTGGTTTTCCCAAGCAGAGTATGAATGCCATTCCTATGCGTTCCCGCCCCACTACACCACTGCCTAGCATGTCTCCATACTTAATTTGATGACGATTACATAGTATGAGAGATCATTTTTGAATTATAATTCAGTGATAGACGTAATCTTTTTATATTTAAACTGACAGTTTCAACAATAATGTGATCTTGTTCTAATAATAAAAAGTATAACCATGGTTAAAATAAATTTAAAATTATATAATTAACATAGAATTAATTTTATTAAAATATCTACTAGTGAATGAATATGTGGAAGGTGAAACATGAAAAAATCAAGAGATATTTTTTTTTTTAAACAACAGCAGGAGAATATCTAATGGAATAACTTTTATTTATATTGTTTTATTATATATTTTTTAAAATTTAAATTAATATATTTATTTTAATTCATGCTGAATGTTAAAAAATTGTGTACAATTATACTTAATTATTTTTCACTAGGATTTATTCCTGGAGTCTCTGAAAAACTGAGTAGAATATTTTGAAAAAGTAAATAATTTTTTTAATCTAAAATGAATCAATTTATATAATAATGAAAAGTAGTATGCATTCTGTTCACATTTTATGCTACTTTTTATTTGATCAGCCAATAAAAAAACAGTATTTAAAATTATTTTTATTAATTTTTTGTTATAGAGACTAGCTACCTGCTTGAGTTAATAGCCCAATTATTTTTAGATTTGTAATTTCAATGTCCTTTACATTCCTTTTCTAACATCTTTTTGACTAACAAGCTTTGAAGAATGGTTCCCATCAAGATTGTAACCGCTAGATCAGAAAAATGGTTACCTCCACTAGCATAACTATATCCTTTTATGTGATAAGATGATTAGGGGTACTGTCAGTGAAAAAAACAAATAAGTATTTATTTATGCCAACATTTTGACCAGAATCAAGTTGTAACACTTCGATAAAGATCAGTTAGTCAATCATGTAATGATTTGTTATTTGTAGAGTAAAACAATTTTATACACATATTTACATGATTAACTAACTGATGTTTATCGAAGTGTTACAACTTGATGAGCTTCCAGGAGGCTTTCGTGTGTTGGCCAGGTAGATATAGATGACACTAGTTATTGCTTGTAACTGTGATCTGTTACTAGCTATTTTGGTTTTGCAGCAATTTGTAAACCTATGGATCCTTTTTTATGGTTACTCCCTCCATTTAAGGATGACAAGGATATAATTTACACCTGACCCAGTATAATGTGGACAAATCAGTTTCTCTTTTTCCCTCTACCTCTTACCTAAAGAGGTATAGAGAAAAACACCTCTTTATATGTCTAAAAATACTCTTATAAAACTCATAACACACTAACTAGATATCATTAAATTCTATTTTTCACATAAATCTGCTCCACCTACTAATATGGGGTCTCATAAGTCAATGGTGTATAGTTTTATGACATCATTAATGATATAAAATATGCTTTTTTGGTAATTAAGGCTATCACTTCTTTATCATAAATATACTTAGTTTATTATGTTATTGTTGTATTTTATTAATTTATATTTTATGGTATAGTTATATCATCTTCTCTTTGGTTTTATATAATTCTTAATATAAAAATAAAATATCATAATTTTCCATTTCTTTTATGAATTTTGTTTTTACTTTTTTAGCTCTTTTTTTTTTTTAATTCTAAGATTCTAGGACATCTTTTTAAAAAAATATATTTTATGTGTTTTATATATTCATATGTTCATATCACAATTAACTTATGTAAGCTTATTTTGATAAATAATTAGTCTGATTCATGACTATGAATTTGGACTCTAGTCCCACAGCTTGTGAAATTCCCAGCCTTCCTGTGTTTTTCATAAGAATCTTCAACTTTTCCATGTTTTCAGGTTTAGTAAAGACCCTGACTTTATTATTGTTTTTATTTCTACTATACACCTTTATAGCTAATTCTATCTTTATTTACCTTTATCACTAATCTATTTTATTTTATCATGATGATGAGTTGATAGTTAACTGTGAGTTTATATAAAGAGGAGAAGATGGTTGGAGGGTGTAGTGAGTGAAAAACACAAATAACTAAAAAAGTTATTTATTAGTGCCAACGGTTTCAGAAGTTTCACCAGAATTTCAAGCCTTCGTCAGGACTAAGAACAAAAAACAAGATAACAACCAATCAATAAAAGAATATACATAGTCATTATAAAATAACTAACATTATGGATATATAAATATTGTTGGTAAACATGAATAGTTTAAATATTATAAGCACATAAAGGCTGCTTAATAATAATATAATTTTAAGAGTAATGTAGTATTACTCTCCTCGTACAACCTTTATCTTCTTATAATACTTATATTTATGTCTTTCAACAATATTTATGTATCCATAATGTTAGTTATATTTTTATCATTCTGTATATTCTTTTATTCATTGGTTTTTATCATCTTTTTGTTCTTATCTCTGCTGAAGGCTTGAAATTCTGGCCGAAAATTGGCACTAATAAACATGTTTTTAATTATTTGTGTTTAGCACCCCTAACCATCTTCTCCTCATAATTTTATTTTATCATTTATTTTTAATTTGTTTGTAGCTGTTGTATCTCTGGTCAAATTTAAACCCTGAAGATGAAACACATGTTTGAATCAAAACATTGGCTTATACATTAAACATTCACAGACTTATTTTCTGACAGATATACCTCATCAAAAATTTTCTGTAAACCTCTGTCTTCCAAATGAGTCATATTGTTTAACTATATGTTTAAATATATTGTTTAAACATATGTCTCACCTCTCCATCCAGTGGCATCATGTTGTGAAATGGGAAAGACCCAGAATGATTTTCTACTAAAATTTTGTGATGTCAAATATTAGTTTTAATTAAAAAAAAAAAAAAAACATTATCAGCTGAGTTTCTTACATTAGGGAATTGTAATACCATAGCTTATTATGAATATAAACATAATCATAACACTTATCAAAATTTTTATTTATTATAACTAATTTGTTTCATCATCATTAGCATCTGTAAAAGTTTGTAAGTAGTAAGTACCTCGTGTGCTGAAACAATATGATGAATATTAATGATATAGAACTTGGAAAATATTAACTAATATACCAGGGCATTCAAAAAGTCCTGTCGTTTTTCGTTTGTTCGTTGTTTATTTTGATTCTAGAGTGTTTGCTAATTAATTCCGTTCAATACAACTTTTATCCATGTAAACACAAATGTTTATACTTTATGAGTAGGAGGCTAAGGAGGATTAATTTAATGCAGTCACCATCCAACTGTCTAGTTAAAACGATTCCAGTTGAAACTCAAATTC
>NW_027106462.1:218248-220644 GCF_000696795.3 Halyomorpha halys
TTTGAAAATATTTATTTATTTATAATTTCCCCCAAAAAAACGACAGGACTTTTTGAATGACCTGGTATTACAAAAATTACATACTTTTTTTTTTAGAAAAATATTGCGTTCTAACAATAAATAATATAGTGGAATAACCAATCGTATGGGTATTATTCTGAAGTTGATGATAATTAATTTGTTACCTTGATGGAGTAGGTTGTCCCATATAAAAAACTTCCTTGCTTTCACATTGATTTAAGGCGTATTTGAAAAATGAATCACATTTCACGGAAGGAAAGGCGAGCTCATTGTCGATACTTTCTCTAAAATATTCTAATGCTTTCATGTGACTGCAGAATACTGTAACATGCAACATTTATAGTTCATAGTTACAATAGTTGTAGAATAATAATACAACATATAGCATTTATAGTTTTAGAAATGTAGACAAAATTAAGAAAACAAAACAAACAGAAAAGAATATGTTGAATATAAGCTGCATCTGGAAAATTATTTTTATTCTGAAAACAGAAGAAAAAACTAATCTTTTTGATAAAAATGGTAGGTTTTGATAGTATTAATAGCTTTATAGTGACATTTTTTTTTTCTCTCTCTATTGTTTCAGACATTGATTTGAGCTTGATAATTTTTTTTTTTCAACAAAGCATATCTGAAATGTATAAATTGATAAATTTATATCATGCATATAATATTAATAGAGTATTATTTCACAGAGAAATGAAAATAAGCCACTTACTGTTAGGTGTTAGTGAACATCCAGGCTGGTAGTTATAACCTCCATTCGGATAGAAATCTGCATGACCAAGTGCATCCATGTATCCAAATAGACCTACACTAGTGTGTATGATGTCAACGAATTGTCCGTCATCGCTGTCAAGTCGAACACTCTCTTCTCTCACTTGTTCATAGCCAGGTCTTGCTGGGTCTAATCCTAAGGCATATACCTGCTGCTTGATATAATGAAAATTTAAGGCCAAATATGATTTTATTTTAAGTTCAACACTGAAATAAACTAATATAACATTGCCTAAATCAGAACCAAATAATTATTACTTCAAAAGTAAATATTTGTCATTCGCTGGATGATATGATGTGGAAATAAATTAATGTATTAGTGAAAAATATCTCATTTTGAAAGTTAGAAAAAAATTATCACTCTCATTATAAAAGTTAGTTCCTTCTGTGTAACATAATGCTGATCTCGAAGAATAATGATCAAACTATAAATTTTGTGGCTCGAAAAAGAATTTAATGTATGTAATATATAAAAGCACCATTAAAGGAATTATGTAAGTAAAATTATATCAATTTACAAACATCTAGTAAATGCAATTTTGAGCCTGCAAAACACAAAAAAGTTAATTTCACAAAATTTTAGAGTTGCATTATTATTATTCTGAACCAGCGATAAGTTCATTGCATAACATTAAAAAAGCGATTTTGGATTTTGGAAAAAACTCTTTAACTACTAACTAACTTTTTAACTACTACTAACTACTTTTTCAACTACTAACTACTTCTTTAACTACTAACTAACTACTTTTTTAACAAAAACAAATAAAAATTTTATGGTACTTGTGATGTAAAATCTTAGTTTTATTCCTAACTATACGCATCTTTATTTACATATTTTAACTTTTTCATCAGATTAAAATACCATCTTTATTAATAAGTAATGAAATAGTCTTGGTCAAAGCAATTACAACTTGAGCTTCGAGTATTCTTCCCTAGAGTGCACTGATATGCTGAGAGGGTTCCAATTGGTCACTACTAGAGCTCGCTACTGAATGTTGTACTGAGTTGCAACCAAAAAAACAATTTAGAAACTTCCTTAACTATTAATTATTGACTAAATTTTCGACTCAGACTGCTGGTTATTAACCTGGCTACAAGTAAAATACTTATATTAGTTTTACTAATATAAGATTATAAAAGCAATATGTTAATAAAACAAATCTGAAAGTTGCGTTAGAAAAATACATTATAAACAAACTACCATTAAACATAAATCAACTGGTCATTAAAATAGGTACAGTATGGAGGTTAAAGATGAATATAGTATCTTGATCTGTGACGTCCGTATATTTTGTGATTTAAAATGATGAGAAGATAGTTGATCCTGGATAAGATATGAGGAAATAGTTGGGAGTACGGTTAGAGAATAACATAATTTAGTTTATAAAACTTATTTAATAATGTCAATGTTTCGGACAGAATTTCTAGGCTTCATCAGAGCTAAGAACTAAAAATAAGATAACAACCAATGAATAAAGGATATATAGAATGATTAAAGTGAATAATTGTACAGAATAAATATAAATAAAAATAAAATAATGAAAGAAGTGGGAAATAAATCGTATATATAAGTAATTAAATATGTAAATAAAATAAAA
>NW_027106462.1:221204-235289 GCF_000696795.3 Halyomorpha halys
ATTTAGACCGTTTGTCTAGTAAATGTTGCAATAGTCGGAATCTAAGAGCAGTTTCTTGTCTTTTTAGTCTTGTATGAGGTTTCTATGTCAGTCATTAGTCGAGATGTAGTCCTAAGTAACGGATCTGTTCGACAGGAATAAGTGTGGTAATATTAAAAGATACTGTAGGGCAAGAATTTTAAAATTAAAGTTATGTAATGAAAATATATGTAACTAATGTGATATGTAAGTAAAAAAAAAAATAATAAAGAAACAAAATATAAAGTTAAGTAAGAAATTAATAATATATGGTGAATAAAACTAATAACGTGAGAACAATAAAAAAAATAATAGAGAAGGAGAATGAGGTTTCAGAAAGATAAGAAAAAAAGAGAACGAAACTTGGGAAACACCTTGCTTGGAAGTTGATGGATATCTAAGTTATCAGCGGCACAGGTGGCAAGATTCTGCGTTAAAAAGTACGTTAAAAGAGATGACGAAACTACCGGAAGATAAAGAATACGTTGCAAGATACATGGAAAGGTAAAAATAAGAATTTTAAAATATTTAAAGGGAAACTTATAAAGCAGTGACGAGAAATGATTTAAAAAATATTAAAGGACAAACTATGAGAGAGAAAAAAAAATTAAATATTGTTACTTTTTTAATTAATTAACAATTTAGGAATATATTAACAACAAGTTCTGTTTGCAGGTTTTTAAATTGAATGAAGAAGGTTCTGGTTGGATATAGAAGCTTTTAAAGATAAGCCTTTTGTCATGGTTACAAACCGTGGGAAGTATAGATGGTTTATTGATAGTTTTAAGGTTTATGATAGTTTAACCTTCATAATGCTGTTGGGGTTCCTAATGACCCTGTTAAAGTGTGATGTAAAAATTCATCTTTTATTGTATACATGTTGCTCTGTGGCAAATTGTGAATATATCGATTGTATCACACGCTGGCATGGAACAGTAGTGGAGTAGGTTTCCATCAAGCTTGGTGTGTTGTATGTTCTATGTTATTTAACCGTAACAAATAAAACAGTAAAAACATTTTGTGTCCACCACCCTCGCGTTCAACAGATCCCACAATATCTTTTTCTAGTGAAAACGTCCGAAACAAATCGCCCAATTTTCGAGACACTAGACGATTTTTTTTACAAAACTATCTTGAACTACATGAGTAAGTTTCCTTAAAATTTACAGAGGCACCTGTCTGCGTTTATAATTAAATAGTTTGGACATTTTTAGTGCGTTAATTAACATTAGAGTCCCGAAACCAGACCTTTTCTTTGTTTCTACTTGAATATAAATTGTTGCTAATTAGTCGGCTCGTATAATTCATCAAAATAACTAAACCCTGTCTGCTCTCAATAAGTGCCAGTGTGGCCATCTTGGCTTTTAGATATTTCAACTGTCGATGAGCCACTACACCAACTTTTAGTACATGAGCCGGGAAGAAAAAAAGGCAGTTACATCACCCCAATTTTTGATTACTTTAATGAGAACTAGGCATGATCATTAGTCAAAATTGATGAGTCTGCCAAGTATAGGTAGGGGGAATAAAAAATGGCGGCTGTTTCAAAACCTTAAAAAAAACATTAATTTTTCATTCGAAGCTCTATATCTTAAAAACTACCAACAAGACTAGTTAATCTAAGTGAACGTTATTTAAAGAAAAGTAAATTTGCTGAAATATTAGCCCTAAAAGAGCTTTTTAAAAAGCAAAATTTCTTTAAAATCTACTGAAAGATTAATAGTTAGTTCATTTATTTTGAGAAATCTATATCTCAGGAACTAGGTGACGTACAGATGTCTATTAGCACTCAAATTAAAGCTAGTTTAATGGACTATAAAGAAGTTTCTGACCTTTACCTTCGTATGAATAGTATTTTTCATGGTATTTGCTAAAATTAATTGATTTATAGTTCTTCCGACAATAAGTTTGATTTATGAAAAACATCATTTCGGAAACCATTGGACGTACATATCTGTCAACGCTCAAATTAAAGCTAGTTAAATTTACTATAAAATAGTTGATTATGTTTATCTTTGCAGGAGTTGTAGTTTTTATGATATTTGACAAAACAAATTCACAAAATGTTAATTTCTAGTTGTTCGTATAAAATGTTGAATTTTTGAAAAAATATATCTCTAGATCCATAAGCCACACATATATCTGCCAACACTCAAACTAAAGGAAATTTAACTTACTATAAAATAGTTTATGACAATTATCTTCGTAGGGGTAGTAGTTTTTATTATATTCACATATGAATATAAATTTGGCAAATAAAAATTTGTCCGAACAACTATAAATCAATTTATTTTAGCAAATTTCATGAAAACTATTACTCCTACGAAGATAAACATCATAAACTACATTATAGCTCATTAAACTAGATTTAATCTGAGTGCTAATAGACATCTGTACGTCAAATAGTTTTTGAGATATAAATTTTTCAAAATAAATTCACTTACTACTGATCTACTACTGAGTATGTTCCTTATAATAGTTTTATGAAATGTTGCTTTTTAAAAAGCTATATCTCGAAAACTATTTAACGTAAATAACTCTATTAGGCCTCATACTTTAGGAAAATTACTCTACTTTAAATGAAATCTTCTTAGGTTTTTTTGTGTCGTTCCTACTTTTTAAGCTATAGAGCTCCGAATGAATTTCTTTTTTTTATCGCTTTGAAACAGCCGCCATTTTTTATTACCCCTACTTATACTTGGCAGACTCGTCAATTTTGACAATTAATTATACATAGTTTTCATTAAAGTAATCAAAAATTGGGGTGAGATAACTGTCTTTTTTCTCCTCTTGGGCTCTTGTACTATTCACACCTCGGCAGCAATATTCCTCTGACCTATCGGAGTGGATCAACCTTTTGCCGACCAGTATTGATAGTATATATCTATTGTTTTTTGCAAATTAGTTTCTTTTTGTTTTTCAGAATTTATTTACCTTATTTTATTTTGTCTAAAAGGCCTTTTCTTTTTTTTTACTTTTATACATTGCTTTATTCATCTTTTGTTTATTTTATGTTTAATTTTTATAAATGTTAGACTAACCAAATAAATTTTTATATCCGAACCAGTTTGTTTTTGTTCTTTTAAAGCTTTCCAACAAAAAGACACAGTGACTTTGAGGTGGCTTTCACACAAGCATTTGTACATTTCTTGAATTTGCGGAACTTGACAAACGTGTAGATCCAACATAATACTCATATAAAGTCAATAATTTAAGCATAATATGAGTTGAAATGAGAGTTCTAGTGCATGCAGCTTTGACTTCTGCCATATTATTATAAATATTTATATTACAATATAATTCCTCGGTAGTATAGTGGTAAGTATCCCCGCCTGTCACGCGGGAGACCGGGGTTCGATTCCCCAACGGCGAGGTCGTTTTTTCCTACCTTCTACGCCATAACTCCTGATGAAGACCTGAAACTCAGGTCGAAACTTCGGCATAAAATAAATAAATATGGTTTTGTTTATTTATGTTGTTCTTTGCTGACCGCACCCCCCGACAAACTTCTCCAATCATACAATAAAATTAACTTTATACCTGTGATCCTGTTAACTTTTCCAATACCAGAATCCCGTACGAAACTTCCTGCAGTTCCCATGACGTGTGCTCCAAGACTATGACCCACTAAGTGAATATGATCAAGTGTGACCAAGCCTGCATTTAACAGCTTGCAGACCATTCTCCCAACTGCAGCTCCTACTTCTGCAACTCCAAGAGTAGTCATCGCATACTCATTGCGTGATGTTTTGCTCCACCCGGCAATGATTACATTCATATCATATTTCCTCAAATAGGCTGAAATTAGAGATAAATTAAATATAAATAAATTCACTGAATGTTAATTTTTAGTTGTACGGGTAAAATTGTTGAAAATATCATAAAAAATATTGGGTTTTAAAATAAGTTCGTAGCGTTTTTTACTGGTGATTTCAATAAAAACTTTAGATTCTTATAAATATTTGTAATCAATTATATATGACCCATTTTGATATATTACATGTTGCGTCTTTCAGGTAATTTTTTATTTTCATTCTCCCAGTAATTCTCAGATTTTTGCCCAATGAACTTCTCCATCGAACGAATTAAAGTGTTTCCCGTTAAGTGAGTTTTGAAGGGCCCGATCACGTTCAACCGGCTGGGATCACATCCCAGCCAAACTCCAATAATTTCTGCCGGGTCTGCAAAGAAACTTGAGGACGGGCGTTATCGTGATGGAAAACTATACCTTTGCGATTATGAGACACAAATGATTTGAGACACTTACATGAGATATGTTAAGCGTTTCTGCGATATCCCGTGTCGTAGAGTGAGGGTTGTCTGTGACCAATGCTTAAATTTGGTCATCAACAGTTGAAGAACGACCCGAGCGCTTTGCGTCCTCCAAGTCAAAATTTGCGTTTTTGAACCGAGCAAGCTACTTACGGACGGTGCTTTCTCCTAAGGCATCATCGCCATACACACAGCAAATTTTTTTAACCGTCAGCGCGGCGGATTTTCCTTTTCGGAAATAAAAAATCATTAAATGATGAAAATGAATTTTTTTTTTTCCATTTTGAGCAAGCAAAATACCACTTAAAGATAAGGAATCTCTGTTGAAAATTATTCATAAAAGCACCTTAACTAATCCTTTTTTAGAACATGTAAATATTATTGAGCAAGTAAACATGATTTTATAAACACAGTGAGGATTAAATTAAAATATTGAAAACGCTATGAATTTATTTTACAGCCTAATAATACTCCTACGAAGATAAATGTCATTAAATAGTTTAAAGTGCATTTAACTAGCTTTAATTTGAGTGCTGGCAGACATTTGTGCGCCTTATAGTTCCTGAGATATATTTCTTCATAAGTCAAAATGTTTGTTCGAATACATTTTGTCGAATATCTTGAAAACTAATAATACTAATAATACTCTTAAGAAGATTAACGTCATAAACTACTTTATAGTATATTAAACCAGCTTTGATTTGAGTACTGGCAGACATATCTATGTCTTAAGGTTTTTTAGATATAGATTTCTCAAAATAAACTCACAAATTTCCCATTTTTCAGTATATTTTTTATGTAATGTTGCTTTTTAAAAAGCCATATCTTGGCAACTATTGAACGTAAATAGCTCTATTTGGGGTTATATTTGAGAAAATTTACTCTACATTAAATGATGTTCCGTTAAGTTTTTGGTGTTGTTGGTACTTTTAAGATTTTTTTTTAAAGATATGTAGGTCCGAATGAAAATTTAATTTTTTTTAACGTTTTGAAACCGCCGCAATTTTTTATTCCCTCTACCTATACTTGGCAGACTCGTCAATTTTGACCACTAATTATACATAGTTTTCATTAAAGTAATCAAAAATTAGGATAAAACAACTGCCTTTTTACGCGAAATCCCCGATTCCCACCAAGGTGAAATACAGACTAAGAAATACAAATATATATTGCTTATAAAAACATATATGTTTAATACATACCTTCTTTGATATTAATGAGATAACTGCCATTTTCTGAACCCAACCAGCCATGGGTTATAAATGTAGTCTGTTTGTTTTCCAATAAAATAGAATTTAACTCATTCCCTCTCGTATCCAGTGATAATAGACTGCCATTTGGATTTTTTCTGTAAAATATAATTCAATTAATACGAATTTTCGAACGATCATGTCCTAAGAGCTGATGTCTTACATAAAAAAAAAAAGTTATAAATATAATGATGAAGAAAATATATAAATAAATGAAGAATATATATAAATCAGAACATATAGTTATACTAAAACCGACTTGCACACCTATTTACACTAATCACTAATCACATCTTCAAATCATTAACGCAACTCAAACCAACGCGTTAATGGTTTTTTTTTGGTAGGTCGGTCCAAGGAAAATATTGGAGACTGTATTAATAAAAGTACTTATCAATTCATTATATTTACACTTATCCCTTAGTTATATATCGATCAATCGATTATATCTGCTCGATAGATCGATACGAGATAATATTATTTAACCTTTCTGAATATAGAGTGTGTTTTTCATCCCAGGACAATGTTTGTTTAATTTCCTTGTTATTCCCAAATGACAGTACTAATCTGAATGTAGACTTATTACTCTTCATCATTTATTATAATAAATTTATGTGATATACAGACTTAGTACATCAAGTTATAGAACTAAAATTTAATATAAAATATTTTAAATAATTTATGTCATAAATGATAAAATCATTAGAAATTGCTTCATATTAACAATTCTTGCATCCTCTTCCACTCCTGCCAATCCTCCAAGGCGCCTAAAAAGAAGATGGCCAAGAGACCAGTATGTAAAATGTCATTAGAGTGCTACCAATGGGTAGTTTTTCTAGACGCCTGTAACACTCCAATTTAACTTAGATCAGATTTACTAAATGTATTATAATATACAGCTGTAAATAGCAATAAATAAATATTTTAAAAAATACGCTTAGTCATTGTTGTAACGGCTTTATTGATTCTGAGTTTGACCACCATTGGCGCTCGATCTTCCAGCGAACAGGTTCGTTTTTATTCTTTTTTTGTTTTCTTTCCCCTTTTTTTATTTTACACTTTCTCCTTATTTTCTCCACTTTTATCCATTTTCCTTCCCCGCGTTATAAGTTTTGTACACTATACTTATAATTTGCCTCTTTATCATCTATTATCGTTACATATATTTTCTTCCTCTCAATTTTCATTTTCTTTTCATATTTGAATTTTAAATTAATAATAACTAATATGTTCATACTTCTTTGCATTATACAACTTTATTAACAATTTTTTTAACAATTTTTATTTCATTTCCTTAAGTATGTTATTGTACGCACTTTTTCAATTACCTATGTATACATTTTATTTCCCGCTTCTCTCATCACTTCATTTTATTAATTCTATTTTGTAAAATTATTCATTGTATGTGTAAAATTATTCTGTTTATAATTACTTTGTTGTTATCTTGTTTTGTTTTTAGCCCTGAAGAAGGCTAGAAACTCTAGCCGAAACGTCGGCACATTAAAATAAGTTAGTCATACTTATTTGTGTTTCATTGACCGCACCCCCAACCATCTTCTCATTTATCATCCACGGTCTCATAATTATTAAAAAATATATATATTAATAATTGTACCTATTGTATGATTTAAATACAACGCAAGTTGAATCGTATTCCGTAATCGTTAGATCGCTACCATTTTGTCCAGAGTTAATTGATGAATTTTTATAGAGATATTTGCCATCGCCTATTGGATCATCGCTTCCTATGAACATGAAATAAAATAATCAATTTCTTATAATAACTTTTAAAATCAATTACAATGTACAATTTATACGTAAAAAAAAATATAACAATAAATATATTAATCATTTATAGGCACCATCAGCCAGTACCTGAGACTAAATTTCACTCTAAGGCTCTGAAGCCTAATTTTGACGCCTGAACATTATTCCAAAGGGACCAATCCCAGAATAAATAAAGATTATTATTATTATTATTATGTTTATTTAATTTTTTTAATAATTATTATTTTATTTTTATTTTAGTACTTGTTAGTTAAATTATTAGTTGTATCACTTGAGGTCAATTCATATTGTACTTATATATATTAAAGAAAAATTGTATAGCCTACACAACGCTCTAATAGTCAAAATTGTAATAATTACATTTCCCTTACGTCTATTATTTTTATGTGTTATTTTGGCACCGACTGATTGATGTTATCTGGTCGACTCATATTGGATGTAATTTTTTAAATGAATAAAAAGTAAAAAAGACGTTAGCTTTTAGTGGATCAGCAGATTCTACAGTAATCTTAATTAATTAAAATGATACATTTATGAATATTACAATATCTTATGTGGTTGTTACATGTGTGATATTAAAGTATACAAAAGTATACTACGTTTGCTTGATGACACTAGTAGTTCCCATGTTAGCAGGTAGATTGCGTTATGCGCCATTGCGGTTTTGGTGGCAGTAGGTAGCGGTGTCCCTACAACTCGATAATAGGGGTATTCGTGATCTTCAGTTTAATATGTTAAAGCGTGTTAATTGAAAAAACTTATGTTAAATGGAGAAATGTATACTTCTTTTACCATGTTAAAACGATATAACATATAACATGGTTGAGAGTCTGTTACAAGGTCTGTTAAATGGAGAATGACGCCACGCAACATACCAGCTGAGCTCGTCACCATTTTATTTGTTGTCGGATTAGGTTACTTTCCTGTAGTTTGTTAGTATTGTTTTGGATGTTTTTATAAATAAGAAAGAAATGGATGATAGTAATAATAATGTAATGACAGTTGCAAATTAGCTCTTCTTGATTCTCTTCCACAAAATTCAGAAGGCACTCAGTAGCCAAACATTCACACAACTTTCACTTTTCACTCATTTTAGGCATGTAGTAATAAATTACTTTAATCCAAACTCAGAAGTAAACAATAACTTGAAGTTTTTGGTAGGAAAGGTAATAAAACAAGTTGCTCAAAAGATGAAGAGGTTTCATTTATTTAGCATTTAACATGACTTTAAATAGGGCTACTCACAATCATATACTTATTATATTTAACATGGTAAAACATTTTAAATTTAACACATCATGAATACCACTATTATTTAAGAATTTGAAAGATGTCGGCCCCCCTGAGAGTTCATGGCCCCCACGACTTAGAAACATGAACGATCGTAAATTGCATGCTGTAACAGACAGATACTCATTCATATCTCCAATAAAACAATAGCCATTGTTTTAAAATTGGTATAATTCTAGAACCGACAACAAAATAGGTCAGAATTTCAAAATTTATCCTTGAATAGATGTAGTCATACGAGTTTTCCTGTTGTATCAGTGCATCTACATGTTTGCCAAAACATGGCAAATTCAAGCATGAGGATGATTTATTTGGATTGGCTGGTTCAAGTTGGTCTTAATTTGTGACCAACCCGTTGAATTTCGGTTTTGGGGGAAGAATCAAATGGCGCTTGTAGCAGCATTCACACATTTGTCTTCTATTTGTATTGTTTTAGAACTGCTAACAGATGAATATTTGCGTTCTCTGTGTTTTAATTAGTTATGTTAATTCGTTAGCAATTTCCCTAACCATTGGATTCAATAATAAACATTTTTTTAAGATTTTATATGTTAAAATGCAATCGATTTGGTGTAATCTCATTGTTTGAAATGTTGTTAACTAACTTCAGCAGTTGATTTTTGATTTACCATAGTACAAGTATTTATTTATAAACACATTATATATATAGGTAATTAAATAAAACAGTTTCTGATAAAAAATAACGAGTTCTTATTGTTAGCAATAACATAAAATGTATAAATATAAAATATTACAGAATTTTAGGAGTAACTGAAGGAGAAATGGAGATATCCGATTTGAACGGAAAAAGGCGAGACCGGCCGATCTTTCCCGATTTGATGAAGGCTTCGTTATCTTCTATTGAATTGTTGTACATTCTTTAAAATGTAAAATTTAAATTTGTTATTATCACTTCAATAAACCAATAGGAATAGTAGTTTCCATGATATTTGCTAAAATAAAATGATTTATATATAAGAAGATGGTCAGGGTTGCGGTCAAAAGAGAAATAAAAATAGTTTACAACTATTTATTTTCCGACGTTTCGCCCCACTTTGCAGGGCTTCATCAGGGCTAAAAAGATACAAAATGATACAATGATATGAATAAAAATACAAAGATAAGATACAATGATAAGAATAAAAACAAGTAACAATGGCAAGAGTAAAATTTCGAAATAAAGGCCTTTAAACAGTTTGCTGTTGCTAGCTACCTCCTCTCCACTCCTCCACCTTCCACTTATTGTTTCTTTCTGTTCAACCGATTCCTTTGAACAGGTAGGTTGTCCTGGCTTGTTCTTTGCTCATTTATTATAATTTTATATCATTATTTTATTTATTTATTTATTGTTTTATTTTTATTATTCTTTCATGACGTTTATTTTATCTCTAAATTTTTTTTCCCCTTCCCTGTATTGTTTTTGTTTTATATGCTTCTGTACTTTTTTAGCTTTATATTTTACGTATTTTTATTAAGAGATTTTACTCTTGCCATTGTTACTTGTTTTTATTCTTATCTTTGTATTTTTATTCTTATCATTGTATCATTTTGTATCTTTTTAACCCTGACGAAGCCCTGCAAAGTGGGTCGAAACGTCGGAAAATAAATAGTTGTAAATTATTTTTATTTCTCTTTTGACCGCAACCCTGACCATCTTCTAATATATCAATTTTTACAGTCAACTATATATACCTATATATAAAATGATTTATAGTTGTTCTGACAATAAGTTAGATTTATGAAAAACATTATTTCAGAATCCATAAGACGTTCAGCTATCTACCAGCACTCAAATTAAAACTAGTTAAATTTACTATAAAATAGTTTATAAGGTTTATCTTTATAGGAGTAGTAGTTTTCATGATATTAAACAAACTAATTCACAAAATGATGAATCCTTTCTGTTCAAACAAACATTTTGACTTATGAAAAAATATATGTCAGGAACTATAAGACGCACAGATGTCTGCCAGCACTCAAATTAAAGCTAGTTAAATGTTCCTTAAACTAGTTTATGAAATTTATCTTCGTAGGAGTTGTAGTTTTTATGATATTTCCAAAAATTGTATCCGAACAACAAGCAATTATAAATTTTTTAATTTATTTTATAAACTACTTCATCGTACATTTAACTAGCTTTAATTGGAGTGCTGGCAGACATCGGTACGTCTAATTGTCCCTGAGATGTATTTTTCATATATCAAAATGTTTGTTCGAACAACTAGAAATCATCATTTTGTATATTTCAAAATAAATTCACTAACTACTGATGTTTTAAATACATTCTGTACTACAATTTTATGAAATGTTTTTTAAAAAGCTATATCTCCAGAACTATTTGAACATAAATAGCTCTATTAGGGCTTATATTTCAGAAAATTTACTCGACTTTCAATGATATTCTATTAGATTTTTATTGTAGTTGGTAGTTTTAAATATATAGAGTTCCAAATGAAAAATTTATTATTTTAAGTCATTTTTTATTCCACCTATTTTGACTAGTAACTATACATAGTTCTAATTAAAGTAATAAAAAATTGGGGTTAAATAACTGAATTTGTCTTCTCCTCTTTTGCTCTTGTACTATAGTGTTTTTCAGAGAGGCAAGCATAGCGGACATACAAGTGGTTTCAGCCATTGCACTGGGATTATATTATTATTATTACAAAAAAAAAAGAAATGAAAGGAGATTAAATGAAATTAAATATAAATAAATGAATAAATGAAAATTATCAATAATAAAAAAGTTTAAAAATTTGGCAATTTTTCAAGATAATAAACTATGAATGCAGTAGAACTTTATAACTGATTTTAGAGTTAGCACCTGAAGATGAACAGTAAGAAATGTTGGAAGAAATATTTTATTAATGTAAAATTAATAAAAAAAAGAAACACCCAGAAAATAAATAGAAAAAAAAATGAAAATATCTTATATTGTCTTCGAATAAGAAAACTACTCGATAATTTATAAATAATAATATCTCAGGTATGATCAATATTAATATACTCTATATCTTTCACAATCTCAATTTGAAAAATAAAAAACAAATTTCTTCAATAATAAAAAAGTTAATTGTAAAAAGTTGGCTAAATTTCAAGATAATAAACTATAAATGTAATAGAACTTAAAAATTTATAATTTACAAATAATAATATGTCAGGCAAGTTTAATATTAATACACTATACAACACAACTTTTTATCAAATTTCTTTATAATTAATTTAATTATTATACTCCTTCAATCAATATTAAAGAGAGTTATAAAGTTTTATTCTTATTGTGTATATTCAATAGTAATTACTTCTTATTATACTCTATGCTAATAGTATTTATAGAATATCTTATATATTATCATGAAAAAGGTAAAAACTCTTTTTAACTTCAAATCATTTATATTATCTCATAAGACTTCATTTTGGAGCTATTAATCAATTTTTGATGCAGTCTTTTGCCAAAAATTTCAACTTTTTAATTATAGTAGAAATGATGTATAATGTAAAATAGGATATTAGATAATTAAAAATTGAATCTAGGAGAATTGTGAATGTATTATCTGCAATCCTATAAAGACAAATTTAAACTTAAAAAGGGAAAAATGAGGCCAAAACATAGTCTCATATAATATAATAAATAAGTGATAATGTTTTAACTTGCATCCTTAAAATATAATTTCGAAAACAAAAAGTAAATTAAATTTTATTCTATATTATTGTAATTAAATGTGACATAATTGATACCTCCAGATCTGACAAAGAAGACAGATAAAGTGAGTACAAAAGTGAAATAAAGCATCCTCTTCATTTGTCCTAGTAACAGAGCCTATTGCTGACTACGATAAAGCTTGCATGCCAGTTTATCTTTTTAGCATTCAAATTACGTTTAATCTATTATTCCCCTTAAACTTTCTGCTTATTATAAAGTTTAAAGGCTCAATGAAGAGGTATTTGATCAGACAGGGGAAATATGTTGCAACACTAATTGTGGCGGCATGTAAAAAGGATGGATACAAAAATTTTCAGAAAAGTATATTTTTTCACGAGGCGTGAAAAATTCTTTCTGGAAGAAAACTGATTAAATGTTTATAATTTTGAGAACTTAATAGTAATTCACATCATTGAACTAATATAGTAAATATTCTAATTAAAAGGCAAAAATTAAAATATATGTCTAATTTGACCTTTTTATTTTAATAAAAAGGTATATAAAAGTATATTAATGATATGTGAATACATAGAAAAGTAGTTTTTGGTGGATAAAATTGTTTTTTTATAAAAATAGGACTTGGAAGTATTACGGTGGTGTTAAACTTTGGACTTTTTCTGGAAGTCGGCAGGAGCAAGTTCTCTCCCTAGTGGTTGAAGTATCCATTGAAAGCCAAATTAAAAAAAAAGTTGTTTGAAGTGAATTAAAGTACTTTTTGAAGTGATTCGTGTTGGTATTGAAATGAAGAAAAAAAAAAAAAGGATGGAGTAGGCAAAAAAGACGAGAGATAGGGCTGGAATGCCAAAATAGATATAAATGACTCTTTATTTAGTGCAAAGAGTTTTAAATGTTCCTTAAATCTGAATTTTCATATATTTAGATTAATTTATTTATTTAAGAAATTATTTCAGTGTAAACACTGTTCTGTATATAAAATATAAAGCTGTTCTTTAAATAAAATATGTTCTCTATCTATTTCAAACTTTTCCTGGAATAATAAAAAACAGTATCGCTTAATAATTTTTGAATAGAAAAGTCTGAAATATAAATATTTATTTATTTCATTGTTGTTGAAATTGAAAAATTGGCTCCTGGGCCAATATTGAAACTCCCACCTTCACCGGACCCAGCCCAACCCCTTATAATGCCATATGGAAAAGGAACGGCATTAAATATGTATGCATATATGTAGATATATATCTTTTATCTGTTTAATAAATTAAATTAGGAGGTAAGAAAAAAAAATAGAAATATTGTTGAAACTGCTAGAGTAATATCTTTTATCAGAGAAAAAACAAAAATGTTTTATTGATCAAATTATATTTTATAAAAATAAAAAGGCGGTTGATCCATCATTAGACAGACAAGGAGTATCCCCTAGTATAATGAGATAATTTTTGTTGTATTATTTTTCTTTATAATTAAAAATGATTTGTATTTTGATGTTACTTAAATGTTACATAAAAAAAAAAAATTATGAATCATAAAATGTATATATACTGAAGAATAATATCAAATAAAAATAACACCACAATACATTGTACTATATAATATTTGTTTAATTCAGGTATTCCCCGGAGTAAAATTGGGGGATATTACCCAAATTAATTATTGTACTGATTAGCTGGTTCAAATTAATAATGGTAATAATGATAATTTACTGGTATTGATGGAGTGGACTGTATTTAAATAACTTGATATCATATACTTTAAAATAAAATACTTCTATTCTCATGGTTTGAACAAATAGTGACAATGTGTTAG
>NW_027106463.1:0-2024 GCF_000696795.3 Halyomorpha halys
TAAATAAATAATATAAATTATTAAATAATTCTAACTAGAACTTTAATAAAGTTAATTAAAAATTGTGAGAGGTTTCATAAATATTGAGTTATATCGGCGAATCGAGACGGTTCAAATTGGTTTTTAAAGATTTCGGTGCGGAAATTAATACCAAAGTATGTTCCAGAGGAACGTAAATTGGGCTCTGTATTTTGAAGCCCAAAAATAAACCGATTTTGAGATGCATTTGAGTGCACGAATTAAGGACGGGTCAAACCTAATTCTAACGTTAGCTGTCTTGGTTGCCACGGTATACTCATGGCAGTTGTATCGTTCTTTCTCGTTCCTAACTCACAAACGCTGCTAAATTCAAAAAATATATTAGACAGATCGTACTATTTTTCATTAATCCAGTAGTCATTAACGAACACTTTAATTTAATACTTGTTGGACATTACTGAATTAAAATTAGCTTAAATGAGTTAGCATTTCATCGCCAACTTAGAATGTTTTTCCGTTGGTGCTTGGTGATTGCACTTGTTAATTGTTATTAGATTCCTTAAGTAACAAGGATACAAAGCTATACAAAGGATGGTACGAACGTATCATTGCCACTAAATATTGAGAATATTATTTTGTACCGATTTTTTATTATGACTTTATCCAGCTAGCGTAGCCACCTATGCCACCATATCTACTATAATTTGTCCCTTTGTAGGCTTATGAATATTAATTAAGGGTATGGTTCAGTCGATTTTCACGTTAGATAGCTCACTGTATTGAACTAGGTGCCGTGATTTTTTTCACCTTTGTTGAACTCTGAATATATTATTAAAAATGATTGTATGCAATATGCTCAGTCTATCCACTTTACTTTTACCACAATTTTTGAGCTGAAAGTTTTTAGGTTTTATGGCTCAAATTACAAATGATAGCCCAAGAATGTTATACAAAAATTTGAGCTCTCATTATAAAGATGCCGTACGCAATATGGTTAGCATCTCTATTTATAAATTTGTAACGCTTTTTAGAGCGAACGGATCAACAGATTTCTCATTTGAAACTATTTGAGCTCAAGATACTGAAAAATTATTGATTCAAATGAGTTTAGTTTGTAGGGATATAACAATGTTTTTTAACTAACGGCTGAATCAATTCATAAATTCGACAGGTCAAATTACTCAGTAATATCCCATGAGTATTTTGAAACTGGTTGAGATCAAAATAAATAGAAATATTTTTTTACTATAATTTAATACTTCCGACTTTTTGTTTGTTCCTAATAGTACAAGAGCCCACGAGGAGAAAAAGGCAGGTATCTCACCCCATTTTTTAATTACTTTAATGAAAACTATGTATAATTACTAGTCAAAATTATTGAGGCTGCCAAGTATAGGTAGGGGGAATAAAAAATGGCAGCTGTTTGAAAGCCATAAAAAATTTTATTTTTCATTCGTAGCTCTATATCTTAAAAAGTAGGAACAATACAAGAAAACCTAAGAGAACGTCATTTAAAGATGAGCAAATTTGCTAAAATATGAGCCCTAAAAGAGCTATTTACATTAAATAGTTCTCGAGATATAGCTTTTTAAAAAGTAACATTTCATAAAAATGAAAAACCTATATCTCAAAAACCATTTGACGTACAGATGTCTATTAGCATTCAAATTAAAGCTAGTTTAATGAGCTATGAAGTAGTTTATGTTGTTTATCTTCGTAGGAGAAATTTTTTTTCTGAAATTTGCTAATATAAAGTGATTTATAGTTTTTTATGACTGTACGTCAAATGGTTTCTGAAATGAAGTTTTTCATAAACCAAACTTATTGTTCGAACAACTAAAAATCAATTTATTTTAGCAAATATGAAAACTACTATTCCTACGATGGTAAAGGTCATAAACTTCTATATAGTCCATTATTCTAGCTTTAATTTGAGTACTAATAGATATCTCTACGTCACATAGTTCCTGAGATATAGATTTCTCAAAATAAATTAATAACTACTAATCTTTCAGTAGATTCTTAAGAAATTTGGCTTTTTAAAA
>NW_027106464.1:0-1105 GCF_000696795.3 Halyomorpha halys
CAAATATTTAAAAAAATATGTATTTATAAATTATGTATTATTCAACAATATAAATTACTAATTAATTAGTAATTTTATAACTTAAAAAAAGTTACATAAATATGTTGTTATATATTATATGAATAATATTTTAAAGATATTATGTTAAAATATGTACAAAAAAAATGTACTTATAGAAAACATAGCTGTTCAATAACGAGATATTAATTAGTAGTTGTAATTAAACTAGGGGAGTGAAACAAGACTAAGATGAGAAAGGACCATGGGAAGGGGGGAAACAGAGAAATGGATTGAGGAGTAAAAAAACAAATTATAGGAAAATGCTACAGGAATAAGACCCTTGCTTTTTTTAATTGATTCTAAGAAATTCTCGATGTAATTCTGTGTGAAAATTTATTATTCCCACTGCTTTTAATTTGTGTTCAAAGATGAAAATATAGAATTACGCACTATTTATGATAAATGATAAATTTCACCTTTAAGTTTCTTGCGTTCTCTTGAATTTTACGTAGTTACTGCGAAAAATGTATTTACAATTGAAGAAATAATTTAAGGAAATACATGATTCAGGACAAAATATGTAACAATATGTAAAAAATAACAAATATTTCAGAAAGTATGTGAAATAAAAATGGCTTCTTTTGGCAAGAAATGTCTTGAAACATCGTTCGTTAGTAAGGAATCGAAGATATCATGGTCAGGTAAAAATATGTGAAAACATAAAAATCCTATCCCTAGTTATAATAAATCGATATGCAAGAGCGAGATCATAAAATAGATTTCTTTTTAACTTTTAGAACCTTCGAAATGTTATGATGGGACTCTAATATGTTATGGAAACCACAAGAATTAGTTCCTCTAAAAAATTGGAACTAATTTAGCTATTCACGATTAGCTACTGCTAAATCTCACAACTAAATTAACTGTTAGTTGTCCATTCAACCTTTTAAATGTAATTTTTGTTCGTTATTAATTAAATATTAAATTAATAGCTAGCTAATGCCCAACTCTGGCTGCCGCCAACTCCTCACTCTTCTCTCTAGTAGATCTTCTTCAAAGAACCATTTCTGACTGCACGGAGCTGGCGTAGTAAGATTTTTTCCTT
>NW_027106465.1:0-1342 GCF_000696795.3 Halyomorpha halys
GTTATGTTCACCATATTCACTTCTTTTGTTAAACTTAACTTCATATTTTGCTTCTTTATCTAAGCATTATATAACTTCCTTTATTTCCTTAATTATGTCATTTTACCTACTTATTCAATTACCTATATATACATTTTATTTTCCACTTCTTTCATCACTTTAATTTTGTTAATTCAATTCTGTACAATTTTTTACTTTATGTCATTCTGTTGATATTTTATTTTCTGTATCTATTGGTTGTCATCTTATTCAGTTCTTAGCCCTGATGAGGCTAAAAGTTCCTGCCGAAACTTTGTAACGATTAAATAAGCTATTTCAACTTATTAGTATTATATTTTGAACGCACCCCCAACCATCTTCTCCTTGTATAATTCATCCACGGTCAACTATCTCTAATAAATACGTTTTCAAATGTCTAAAATAATTGAATGGGAGGTAATACAAAAGTATCAATTTTTACATTTCTTAATAGAATCTATAATCTGACGGTAATTATAGCTACATTTTAGTAGTAGAAAGGAAACAAATGCATTGCTAAGTGGGTGAAACTCATCCTACCGCAACAGCAGCAGGGAGGAAGTTGCTCTGACCCGCATGAGAATAGGTCATACTCTCCTCACGCACTCTCACCTGATTAGAAAACTGCCACCTCCAACGTGCAAATATTGTCAGTCCATTCTTACGATTAAACATATTTTTGAAGAATGTACTCACTATTTGCCAATAATAAACATGATAGGACTGACCCCAAATTTATCAGAAACTCTCACAAATGAGGAAGCTAAAATTACATTAGTGTTTGAATTTTTAAAAGCACATCGCCTTCTTTATATGTTATAACTCCTCTTCGATTTTTTTTTCTATTTTTTTTTTAATCAATCAAGGTTTTTTTTATCATTCCATGGATGACCAGAGGGTTTTACGCCTTTAAGCAACAATCAACAACAACAACCTGAATGAAACTTTTCATTTGTTTTAAGAAGATAACAAGCCCCAAATTTGTGATACTTCTCAAGTAAACTGCTACTTGTTAGGTTTGTTGAACAATTAAGTTTTTAACTCTGCACTAGTTGCATGCCATCTGTAAGACACAAAGTAATAATTATGAGTGTGGCTCAATCCTAGACCCTATAAATTTCTGCTATTCTCACAGACTGATGAAAGCAATCCGCCAGTGTTTATTTCTGTCAAATTAAAAGCTGAATTATTAATAAAAGCCCTAAGTGATTAATTTTGTAATAAATTAAGTACCTAATAAATATTTGTGTGTTTTAAAACTAAATGTTTCTTTTTATTGAATGAAAAAGATAAAATAAATTCACTGTAAAGTTTTATTTTCCTA
>NW_027106466.1:0-828 GCF_000696795.3 Halyomorpha halys
TAATTCTACTCAATCTTTTAACAGGATTACCGATATTTGCATATTACAATTTCTTAATGCTAAAGAATTTATATTTTTAACAAAGAATTTCATTACGAGAGTTAAAATAGTCTTTTCGTGACCATATACCCATTACTTGATGATGCTATGATAACTAAACCGAAAAAAAAAATGTTCGAAAATTGGTTTTTGATGTTATTTGTGGTTTTATTTAAAGAAACGGTACTTGCTTGATGAGTTATTGCTACGGTTTAGAAAGATGCTGTTCCAATTCTTAAATCCTCTTATAAAATCTGGAGTATTGTGAAGACGGAGCCAAGGTCGTGGAAGACCATTGAATCGTGGTCTCTATAGTGAGGGGCTCAATAGCCTCAGGGCGCAGGTAGGAAGGCTGAGTTATGGCGCAGCTCCAAAAAAAAAATTAGTCTGACTCCTCGGTAATAATTCAAAAATCAAATTCATGGCCATGGCAATTTAGCCAGGTTTAGTGCTGCTATTAGGACTAAGTGTGGAGACGTATAGCTGAGGTAGGTAATTTGTAAAATAAAGGCTTAACGAACACATGAAGTGCAATGCGGATAACATTAGCGGTCTTTGTCTAGGTTGATCCTTATGCGATTCTTCCATCAACGTTTCGGTTTCGGTCTACTCCTGCTGAATCAGCACTGAGAATTCGAGTAATACATTCTAGCACAACCTGACAGAATGTTATGTGTACGAAACTGAGTGGGATGAAGTTGGACTGGGGACCAATATAGGAGAAATATTAAAAATAGTGAAATGGCAGCAGAAAAATAGTTTTTGTTTCTACAAAGAAATTATATATTT
>NW_027106466.1:1543-1827 GCF_000696795.3 Halyomorpha halys
TCCGAAAACTTTACTCTCCCATTTCATTCGCCTGAATTCCATTTATTATGCATGTCACACGCAAAATTCGGAGTACTTTAGATTTCTAAATTTTCCTGTTGGCCAATAAGTATTCAGTCCAAATATTCTTCGGTATTATGATATTGTTGTCGTTGTTGTCTGGGGCTTAAGGGTGTAAAACCCTGAGGTCATCAACGCGCATGTTTCGTGCTTTTTATTCTATTTCACTTTAAATAATTTCGAAAAAAAATTTAAATAATTACTTCTGTTGGTATTTTTTATTA
>NW_027106467.1:0-7767 GCF_000696795.3 Halyomorpha halys
CTATTGTTTATCGTCAAAGGGAGACCGCGATCCTCACTGTACGAAGTCTAGAAGACAACTGTGTAGCCTAAGGTGTTGAGGTGCCTAACTCCTACGGCGTCTATCATCCATTGATAGAACTCCAATAACAAATAAAGGTCAACTCCGTTAGTCCAAACAGGCCTTATTATGTTCATATAAATGAGGCTTTTGTATTTATTTGGTAGTTTAAACCGTTGTCTTATGTTGTACTTGTTAGAATCAACGAGCAGTTTCCCGTTTTTCAGTATTTTATGATGATTCCATATTAATCGTTTGTCCAGATGTGGTCTAGGTACATGGAGTAAATTAAATATTAAATTCAAATTTTTATAAGATATGATATGTCTGTAATATAACATTTTATATTCGCTCGTGACATCCATTCATATCAATTATTCTAACCTCTTTCCTGAATCTTCAGATCAAATATTTTTAGTCTCTGATTAAAAATAAGAAGGTTATGAAATGTGACTTCATTTATTTTTGTGATAATTTTATAAATATGCATATAAAAAATGTATGACCTTAAAAAAGTTGGTTTTGTTTTATAACTGTTTTCCCCTCTATATTACTGAACTGAATTCTAGGAATATTTTTATGTCTTATACATTTTGTATATGGGTTATGAAAATTATCTTTTTACCCTTGTCCTCGAAACTGGCATAATGTAATATTTATGAATTAAAGTTATTTACAAGTAAAGAAAAAATATATTTAAAAATTGATCAATACGATAAGACTTGGTCCCCTCCCATCAATAACTGTTTACATACATTAGCATAATGAACATGATTAGTTTCTGCAAGGCTTGCCTCAGGATCGGAAACGGTGCACTGATCTCGTGCCTCAAGTTGCGTGCTGTGCAACAGTCTGCACATCCATCCTTCAGTCGTTATTTTATTTCTTTATCCACTCACCTTCCGAAAAGTTGCACAAATATTGGTTTATGAATATGCTTTTATCTTTTTTTACGTCTTGTTTTTTCTAATTGATTTATGTTTTTCATTTATTATATTACTTATTCTATGGATCATATGTCTTGTTGCGGGTTTTAACTTGGCGCTATGAACCATTCCTGTTGGAATGGCCTCAACTCGAAGGGTCCGTTGGTGGTCTGTTTATCTTCTGAGAGAGCGTAGTGAGCAGAAGTCGACTGTCTACGAATTAAGACAGTTATAATGATAAGGTTTGTCATAACTCGCAAAAGAATATATTTCTTATATATTCGAATGCGGCTCCGGAAGACATTAGTCTACGTCTTTTTGCGCAAACAGTAAAGTTGACTTTCTTGTGTTGACGGACTCACAAATCCATTTAGATCTAGTAAATGCATTTTTGTCCCCGCCAACTCAATCAAGTCAACTTTACAAATTTTTACAATCGCGTCATTATTCTTTTGGACCAGTGATATTATGGAAGTGATAGTACGCAACAATAGTAAGGCAAACCGGTGTTTCATATACGAGGAAAATTTCCAAAAAAAAAGGAACTTTTGTCAAATTTATTTTGTTGGTATTTAATTCAAATTACCATAGATGGTAGCTCTACCAACAAAAGAAATTTGAGAAAAATTGGTATCTATGCACTTGCCCCTGAATGTGCACCTTACTTTTTCTTTTGTTTTCTCATAAGTTATGAATTTTATGAAATTTTTCTTTTATTCGGTTTGAATTGTAGACCATGAAGACCTTTGGTCGTGCGATTTATTCTTCTTACGGACATTATTGCTTGTAGGAGGTAACTCAACATCACGCTGCTTCAAGGCATGGTTTTCATGGTGCTGTGATAGACTACCCGTAGCTCCATAACCAATCCCTTCGAGGACCAATTCGGCTGTGTGGTTCCCCCCGAATTACTTAGGTTCTCGACCGGTGGTTCCAGCAATCATTGTGGTAACGATTGATTGCTGTAACTATTTATATGCAAATGCATCATAAAAGTTGCTCAGAATACACTTTTAAGTAACCTAATTTTCAAATATTAGATAAGGATCTATAAGATATATAATAATAACAATATTCTTAGATAGGGATCCCCATTGCCCATGTCAAGAGTGGGTATAGGCTACATGTGGTTCAATTTCCGTCTTAGTGGTCCGCTAACGTCTATGGGCTGGGAATCACTGATCTAGATATAAATTTTATTGCTGTTCAGGGTCAGCAAGCGTACGATGATCTATATTTCTTTCTCTAAAGCAGATCGTCTAATTCGGAAGAAAACTTGCCATTCCCGATTGAAGTATAGAGGATGTAGTATAGAGTATAGAGTCACTCCTACGTTCTGTATGTGCGAGTAACTGGATTATGTATGGTTAAATACACTCCTCCTTTTATATGTGTTTTGTTGACGTGTACTTTCTTATATTAGATATCTTTTGAATGTCCCTTGTGATGTTTGTTATACAAGAGTATACAATTAATTACTATCCTTTAATCGGCATCTGTTCCGGACTATTTGTTCTGAATGTTGACCTTATCGAACGTACCTTTAGGCCTTCATGTTCTGATGAGATAGTAGCTAGGATTATATCGTGCGTAGAACCAGTCTGTCTAATGATCATAAAGGGTACGTAATAAATTGCTAATATCCTTGTTTAATTGTCGAATATAATTAAATTTTCATTCTGAATTTTTACAGCTTTTGAATGTGGATCAATGTATGTATGTATGAATGTTTACATTGAATGTAATAATCGCGTGTTTGTACTTGGTCGACTATCAGTCTAGTTGTGGTCAATAATTTCCTGGGTTTCGCTTTATTTCCTTACACACATATATTCCGCATCTGAACATAAAAAGTCTTAATAGTTTCAATTATCTAATGTATAATTTCTAAAATTCAGTTGTGTTAATCATGATAGCAGTTTTTTTCTGTAAAGTATTTCATCCTTGATTTGTGGCAGTGTTATCATATATTATTTGACCATTTGATCTCCTGGGTCTTTACATTGGGTTCTAGTATGGTGATTCAACAAAAAAAAGTTCGTTATTAATTTGTAAGTTTATTTGAAAGAAATATGATGGTAACGTTAAAATTAACCTACCTAAAAATCCAATGCAGTTAAAAAACCTTAGAAATGTAACTGTCTCTAAGATATAGGTGCGAATTTGTTTCTCATCCTTCTATGAAACCCAGGAGATGGATTGAATTTCAACCAAGTGGAATTTTACAGTTATGTGATGTTATTTCAAAAAGTGAATTTTTTTTTAGTTACTACTCAATGTAAAGCAGAAAAAGAGTTTGATCCCACGGTTCGGTGAAAATAATTCTACGCAATAACTGTTTTTTTCTTAGTATATGGTGGTTACTGTACTTATACTAAACAGTAACAAGTTATTGTGTTTCTAATAAGTTAACCAGTTTTTAGGACTAAAAATAATGCGCTTTAAGACACCAAAATCAAGAAAATGATTGTATTTTTAACAGTTTTAAAATAAATATCAAGTTTACCTGATTACAAAAAAGTGATGTAAAAATCCCTTTTAAAGATAGTCGGTTAAACTTGTATAGAAATACTTCGTTCTTATCAAGCAGAATAAGTTAATGATCATAGGCAATCATAATAAGACTTTACCGACAAGGGTACTGAACCTCATCAAATCAACCCAAACCTACAAGATCAGATTCTACTCCCACATATTTCTTGGTGTGGTGCTTGAACATTACCTTATTTCTACTACTACAATGTCTCAAGTGATTATTCCCATGTTCTTACAGCTTCACTCATCCATTCTTATCGTCGCTGTGCGATCTTGTAATTATTTTTCACGTTGAAGTATGTTCGCTAGGAGAATCATATCTGACGTATAGTGGGGAGGCAGGAGGTTATCCTGTCGGTAACTAACCAGATTGGAAGAACTTAGTTTTCATTTAGTTGGCCTGTCACGAAATAAAAAAAAAAACTTGCAGATGTGATATAGATATGTGGATAGATTGCAGAAAACTTGGAGATGTGTGTTGGGTGTTAAGTGAAAGTTATGTGATGGGCATATTACTCACCGCATCATATTTTTAAATTAAACTTACTTTTTCACTAAATATGAGTGCTCAAAAACTGAATATTAAAAAATATTAGGCTATACTAATTTTTTTCTAATATATTTATGAACATCTTAAACTAGCATTAATACCAATCTAACAGATATGTTTTAAGTTTGTCCAGTCGAGAGATATGGATTTTTGAATTGGGGTGGCTAACCCTACTCACCTTCAAAGCAAAAGTGAAGCTACAAAAGCCATACCCACGAGAGGAAGTTTTACTTTGAGGTTAATAGGAATGTCCTTCATTGTGTTTTAAACTGAAACAGAAGGTAGCCAGTGATCGGCTCGTGCTTCCCTACCTTCTTGTCTTCACTTTACAGGCAGGCCATTCAATGTACTATTTATTTATTTTTTTTAGCCTATATATTTCGAAACAGATAAAATTGGTTTATTATCAATGTCATTTTTTATAAATAAGTCAGTGAAGTGTTACGGACTAGTACAGCCCGGTTTTACTACATAGAATTCCACATATACGTTTTATTGGGTGTGACTAGTGCATTAATTGGTATGAAATAAAAGAGTTTTCATTAATGTATTTATTAGGTTAAGAAATGTGGGGACGTTCGATAGGATTTAGGTATACATATATTTAAAAAAATACTATATATTTATAAAAATAATAAAATCTTGGATCTGATATACCCTATATCATCATTTTCTAATTGAATTATTTTTTATAAATACTGCGGTGACTGTATATTCCAGCTTCCATATTTTTACAAGCACTACATACATCGGATCCCATCTGGTATTCAATGATTCAGCCATAAATCCGGCTGTTAACTTAAAAGGCAGTTGTTAGATGTTATTTCTTCAGTTTAGTTGGCAATATGGCAATGTGATATGAATAATACATGAGAGAATAAATTACCAATACTTGAGTCAATATAATCAGTTGTTCCAGTCTACTTGTTATTTTTCTAGTTTTTATTTAATCTCGCATTCAGTAGCGAATCGTAAGATGTAATTTACGGATAGCTAAAACAGGATAAAGGACCATGTGTGTAACTATAGGACCATGTGTGTAACTCCTCGTTTACCAAGGCCCTTGGAGTTCGCACCAGTCCTGACGTATGCTAGAACTTTCGACTTTTTTTCTTTCTCCACATCTGGTTTATTCATAAGGGGAAAAAACTATACATTTTCCTTAATGCATACGTTCTGTCACTAATTTAACGTAGTTGCATGGTGTTGTTCATTAACTATTATCTTGTTTTCACTTTTACATTATAGAACGGTTTCTTAAAGCTGTCTGTGTTTACATATAAGGCATATTGGATGATGTAAATCTTATCTAATGACCAGGTTTTGACGGTCAAAAGTGGTCGTTGAAACAGAACTCATAAATTTATTGCAATATCCTGCTGGGAAAAGAAGTTCAATTCAGATAAATAGCCGTGATATTTTAATTTGTTTTGCATGATTTAAAACATTAAAAATAACCAACTTTTGCTTTATAATGATAACGGGACTTTGCCCCAAATAATAAATCTAAATAAAAAAAATAAAATTAAACTTGACAATTGAAACAAAAGAAAGAAATTAAATCTGGCGAAAATAATGTTTTATTTTTTCCTCTAACAATTTTATACATTTTTTGTTTGTTTAAATAAATTCTGATTGATCAATCAATATTGTCAATTTTTCTTGTTGACTAGTAAAATGATATAAATCATCAAAATTATGTTCTTAAAAATTCCACTTATTGCAGGGTCGAGTTTAGGTTTGTGGAGAGAGGAAGCGTGGACAACGTCTAATTCATCAATTTTGTTTTATATGTTGAAAACTAAGGAGTTTGGTGAAAATCTATTCTTTAAAAAATTACAGTATATTCAATTTGCTACTAAAATTACTAATCCGTGTAGTTTAGAGATATGGAATGGACAGATATTAGGTCAGTATTGTTAGACACCAAAGCTTAACTTCCTAAAAATAAAACAATGACATTTTTTCTATATAAGTACATAATGTACTAGCTTAAATTGAAGCTAGTTAAATGCGTCATAAAATAGTTTGTAATGATTATTTTCGTAGGAGTAGCAATTTATATTATTTTGGACTAAATAATATCATAAAATTTGGATTTGTATAGAAAACAAAAAGATTTTTGAAAATTATTGAACCTAAAGAAGACACAGTTTTTAGCTAATTTACTCTGCTTCAAAAAGTTGCTAATTATGGTTTTGTATGGGTGGGCTGGTTAGAAGATATTGACCATGGTATTTCCCAAATACGTTTATTTCCAGTTTTCAGACTAAATTTTGTATGCCAATATGAAAGAAGCTACTTAAATTATTATTATTTTATAGATCCTTATTTTATTATTATTGGCGAGATAGACCATGGAGGTCCAAGGCCTGTGTATTTCCTAAGTACATCGCGCATTTCATGACGTGGTTTTCATAGGGTGGGTTCGTCACTCTCACGCCTCATAAATGCCCGGAGGGGAGGGTGTGAGTGAGTATTGTATAATCATGTGCTCGAAAATCCCGGATAGGGCTGGGGACCTGAACTCGCAACCTTTGGTTTGGCAGGGGTTTAAGGCTCACATTTTATCAAATTTATTCTTCTTTAAATGACGTTTGGTTTGGTTAGGTTTCTAGTATTGCAAGTAGTTTTGAAGAAATGGAGCTACAAATGAAAAATTGACTCGTCACTTTTGACTACTAACTATAAATAGTTTTCATTAAAATAATACAAATTAGTGTTAATTAACTGACTTTTTTTTCTCCGGTTGGGCGCGTGGACTATGACGACCCCACTTCTGAAGTGAAAATTTTTTATAAGTTATGATATCACATAAAGTTAAATTAATTTATGAAATTTGTTTGCCTCATGCTATCAAGAGTAACTCTTACCTATATATTTTTTATTACCATAATATTAATGAGTATCCATCCAAAATTTATTTGTTCTATTTTTTTTCTGGAGAAATGATATAAATATAATTTTATTACTAATTATACGTGCATTGTATTACGTTTTAAAATAATTTTAAAACAGTTTCATTATTTTAATTTGGTACTGTTGAAGTTTAATTTCATTTTAATCAACTGAAGAAAATATCCCTATTTATGGTTTTTGTTCACATTTTTTTTTAATTATATTTATATTAATTCATTTAAATGTTCTCTTATATTTAAGATAACAGTAAATATAAATGAAGTAACAGTAACAATTCCGTTTTATATCATATTTCTATAATCACGAACGGTTCAAATTGATTGCAGTGAATTTATTTTATACAATATAAATGTATTATTAGCTATTATATAGTGGATATAAGGATTTTGAATCTAGAGACGAAGAGGTTGCTTCAGAGGGGAGTAGAAGAGTAAAGGGGTCACCGTGTATCGACCAGAGGGTTGCGTTGGGCGCACACAGCTCTAGAGCTGTATCTACACCCTTTCACACGCACACTGTCCTAGATGTATATACACACTCTTACACACAAAAAGTTTAACTGTATGTACACAATATTGCACGCATCTCTTGTCTTATCATATTTTCGGAAAACAAACAAATGACAATGTTTCTCATACTTTTCACAAATTTTGTTTTAAATTTCCGTCAATTTTTTTAAAAATTCATTCCCGAAATAGATTAACTATAAATCAAATAAAGAGGTTAACTATGATCTTTAATAGTTGAACTATTTTACACAAAATGGTACGATTTTTTTTTTACTGATAGACTTTGTTA
>NW_027106467.1:7903-28902 GCF_000696795.3 Halyomorpha halys
TTAACGTCTTAACGTCGGTTATACAAGGAGGTTATTTGTACAAGACCACGCTCAACGACCAAATTTTTCCCTAATTAAGGATTTCCTATATGTATAGATAAAGGTTATTCTAATTCTTTAGTGCTTATTTATTTTCAGCAAGAGTTTTATTACTAACTTTACTGAACATATGTTAAATTTACGTTCAGACTGCACTCAGGACTTTATAATATTCCGTTACTAAAATAGAAGCTCACTTAACAGACTAGAAGTCACACGTGATAACTCTGTAAAAAACAATTAATCATATATTTTCATTACCTTATACGACTACATCATAAAAACCTATTATCAATTTCTAAAAAAAAAATTACTTATTAACAATAAAATTTTTTTGAGTACATGTTACTTCGATCAGTATGGATTTACGCCACTCAGGCGTGGGGCACCTGTACAAAATCTCATCTACAGAACCGAAATTGCTTCTGTGTATCACCTACAGTCCCTTCTATATCATAAACAAATCATCAAACAAAAACCTAGACACACCATTCGTGACTAAGTTAATAAAATTTATATATACGTATATAACTATCCATGACATTTTTATTTTGGGTAGTCACTAAAACATTTAAAAATATTCTGCTTTATTTTAAATCCGAAAAGTTAAACGTGTTGAAGAATTCCAATGACCAAAAATTAATCGATACTCGTGCCAGCGATCTTAAAATCGATATTAGTTTCATTAAGGTGATAACACATATATTTGTAAAATATCTGTCACTGCTTAGTGAAAAATGCATCGATGCAAGTATCGATTATGTAGAAAAATAATTAAATGTTCAGTCTATAAATTATGCCAGTATTATAGTAAATTAAGGTCTTTCTATATTTAAAATAAAAATCAGACTACTCTTGGGATTACTCTCGTACATTTAACTGAAAAAAGGCTTAAGGCATTGACAATATGGAATCTTATGAAAACTATCCATAAAATAAATACACCAAATATAAACCTCATGTCCTTATTAAACCACAATGTCGATTATAACTGTCGACCCACTATGCTAACTCAAGAGATAAACACCCAACAGGTTCTTGACAGATGTGCTAGAGGCCTTATCAAATTAACGACTAATGTCGAATAAACAACATCTCTAGTGATGGCCGTCACGAAATATTGAGTACATTATAATATTGAGAAGGTCAAGATATGAATTCTTCGGTTATTTGATACATGCTAAAGTTTGTATTATTTAAAGACATCAATGGCTAGAGGTGTCATATAACAAATATATCGCTGACAAAATTATGGAAAAAAGTTTTTAATTATTTTGTATTTGACGTACTCAGTAGATAGTAGCATTGACTAGGGCCATTTTGTGACACACTAACTTTGTTATTGTCAGTAGAAAGACCCTAGTAGAGAAAGTAACCCATTCTTCGAAACGATCTTTGTAACACGTTCATATCAGAATAAAATCAAAACTTTTTTTTGTTAGATGCGCCACACTTAATGCGTAGTAGCGATATGAACTCCAGTAAAATTGAATTTAGTGAAATTTTTATTCCTGTAAAACTCAACCATACTGAACAATTTTTTATTTGAAAACCATTTTCAAAATGAAGACCTACATTCGTATATATACGGTTAACATTTGGACCATCACTTTTTTATTAAACGAAGTGAATAATCACAATGTTCTCTAAAATCTCACACAGCGCCTTCGTACACTGATGTCTTCAGTTCTAATTTATACCCAGTTATTTTCTGTTACAATATCGTTCTACATTTACCTTGAATATAGATACAAGGTGCAGTAAGTGTCCTCATAACTATTTAGAAAATTATTAAATTTTTCAAAAATTCAATTGACTGCCACAAAAATAGGGTTTTTGAAATGGTAAACGAGTCTCTTTTTACAGTTTCATAATTCAAATTCAATCATAAGATAATTAGAATTTTATGCAAAATATTTGTCTATTAAGCTATTTCTTGTGTAAGTATATCTAACTCCATAATTCCAACATATTTACCTGTAACTGTTTACTTCTTATTATGTAGTTTGCATAATTCTTGTTTTTTCATACTTTTTTTAAATATTTTTTAAATTCAGTAAAAGCAGCTCCTATTTGATATGGACCAGCTAAACAGTTCTCACGCAGGCAATTATGAACAATATAGTGGGGTTTAATTTATGGATATGCCCTGATATTCAATTACGTACCCATTTCCTTGCTGTTATCATTGCCTATAGAGATTATTCCCTAAGCTTGGTATTTGCCGATTAGCACCCCATTATCTTATCTTTGAGGTTTAATATTACAATAAACCCGGGTTTTAAATGTTTACTGAACCTGTCCTTCGGAGAATTCCCATGAGCTACCTTAAACCTTGTCATATATCATTAAATTTTTAATGCGTTTATATACCATATAATCCGGCGTAATATTGTCCATATCGTGTATGTTATGAACGACAATTTATATTTAGTCTCTTTAAAATAAATACTTCTTTTGGAATGCGTAGAAATTGATGACTGACTGACACCTGACTCCACGATTTGTGAGGTCATTGCAGTCCAACTCACTGCCGCATCTTGAATACTAATTTCGGTTATGGATGGTGTGGAATAATATGAAAGCCTTTGGAATGAATTAATTATTTCCGATTATTATTCCAATTGCTCGTGGCATAATTGTGAATATATTTTGAGTGAGTATCAGTCATTTACTTTCAAATTCATTTTTCCTACTATACACCTGAAAATAAGTTTAAAGACCTTAAAGTAAGGGAAGTATTCATTCAAATATTTTATTCTTGGCGCGGTCCAATTTAAACTCATCACATTATTATTTTAACAAACATATTTTGTAATCAGTTTAAAGATAATGAAATAACAGAATTAGCAAAGAATAGAATTTATTATTGAATATGATAGCGACAAACGCAAGTTTATTTTGATATTATAAACTGAATTTTTTTATATAAATAAATGTGAGGCTGTGAAAATAAAATTAAAATTGTCCTTGAGGGCCGAAACGTTGGGTATATAATATGATTTAATAAAGAAATGTTGAGAATTTGGATATATTTTGTTATAATTACTAATGAAATCAGTCCCGAACAAGATAATAGAATATGTATAATGAAATTTTGAGATATGTTTTTTTTTTTCCTATTTATAAATTATAGAATCTTAGGATTATCTGTAATTTATTGATTGTTTATTTTTTTGAGATATGTTTTTTTTTTTCCTATTTATAAATTATAGAATCTTAGGATTATCTGTAATTTATTGATTGTTTATTTTTTTGAGATATGTTTTTTTTTTTCCTATTTATAAATTATAGAATCTTAGGATTATCTGTAATTTATTGATTGTTTATTTTTTTTTTTATATTTTATATTTTTCTTATTTAAAATAGTATTATTTTATTATATTTGAAACCTAAACTAAGTGGAGTTTTTTTTTTAGTTAGTATCTTTTTCTTTTTAAATTTTTTTATTTCAATTTTTTTTTTTTTTAATCATTATTATATTTCACTTACATTTTGTTTGTTATTTTAATTACAATGCCAACCCCCTCTGTTTATCTATAGACTATAGTAGGGGAATATAGAGACATAATGTAGCTTTAAGGAAATAGAAGCCAATATCTAAGAAAAGAAAAGTAAAAAAAAAATCTTTAGTCAATTTTTATTAAATTTTTAGTGTAATGGCAGAGTAAATCCTGAATTTTGAATCATGAACACTCTCACCGAAATACCGTCTTTTGTTAAGTAGAGTCAATAATAGAAACAAATTTACGACCTCACTAAAGCCACAAAACTAATCAAAATTTATTTGTCGTCGCTATTCTTAGTTTAAGAGTTATGACTTTTCGCCAGCACGCATTTTGTGTTTTAGAAGTGAGGTGACCGTTTTAGAAGCTTTCGAATGGTTCCATCATTGCTTTGAGACAAAAAAAAAAAAAAAAAATGAGCGCCCCCAGACTGATCCTAAGTTAGTAATATAAATAAATTCAGCACTACTGAAAAAATTATTTACTTCAAACTTAAAAAATAGCTACCACTTCACAATAAAAAATCTTTTCCCCTTGTTTTTAAGAATATTTCGCTCCTCTTGTAAAAATTTGTTCCAGAAGACTTCTGGATTGACGACTGCTATGGAATGATAATGGACTGCAGAACGAAATACTATTCGTCGATTCTGACCATTCCATTATTTATATTTTTAACCCATAACCCATTGAAATCCATAAACTGCTTCATATAGTAATAGATATGGGAGCTGTTCCCAAGAATGGTGAAATCCGATGCTTACTAAATAGGATTCGGCCAAAAATGACCTATAGACTTAACAGACTTCATAGAAAGTTCCAAATTAGTAAAATATACACCTCTAAGAACAAAAATGGGAAACGCAGAGGATTTCTTTCTGGTGGATTTTAATTAAACGTTAGGTTTGGGTCAACCTACTTTATAAATTTTGTTAATTTTTAGGTTACCTCCCGCAGCAACCGCCACGCGTCCCTATTTTTGCCACCTTCATCCAGTTTCGGACGTTCAGATATTGGCCATACAATCTGCCACCACAGCCTTTGTCTTCAAACACTACAAACTAAGGTCATGATCAGTTCACATCCTATGAGCACCTTTCCTATGTTAGGTAGCCTTCTTTGAGAAGAGGGTGCAACTACGCAGGCACAAATCTGACAGCCCCACAAGCGCACTAAGGTAGAAGGAGAGGGTTGATTACCCGATTGTCCAAAGATAAACAATAGTGAAACCCCACACAATCGCCTCAGATGCGTACGTTCATAAACGAATGAACCAAAAACGAGGAGGAAGGTTAGTAGTAGGGTATTCTGTTGGTCCTCCATTTTCTCCTCCAAAATAGAAAGCTGAAATGTTTATCTATCTTTGTGCCCTAAATTTATGTTTGCACCCCATCCTAGATTCCAACCTCATAATCCCAGATCACCAGTTTGGATTCCGAACATCCCACTCCACTATCCAGCAATGCCATTGAGGGTTGATGTAGTCTCGTCTTCATTGGAGCGCGGAATGTACTGCTCGGGAGTCTTTCTTGATGTAGAACAGGCTTTTGATCGAGTCTGGCACCCAGGACTGCTATACAAGATCCGTAAATTCTTACCCCCTACATATTATCTCATTATCCGTTTTTATCTTTCAGACAGGTATCTTTCAAGTAAATCACAACAGCACTTATTCATCCCTGTTTCCTCAGTCTGCTGGTGTAACACAATGTAGTATCCTTGGTCCTATCCTTTATACAGTGTTTACAGCTGACATCCCAACCCATCCTAACACTATTCTCACCACGTATGCCGATGACACATGCCTATTGTTAGTGAATAATGATCCTTCCATTGTATTCCAATCCCACATCACCACCCTTGAAGAATGGTGCCAAAACTGGAGGATTAAAATAAATTCCAATAAATCCCACGAAATCACATTTACCCTTCGTCGTAAACCTTCGTTTTGCTCCACAGCATCTTTTAATAATATCCCACTTATTCCTGTTGAGCAGATCCGTTACTTAGGACTAAATCTGGACAAACGACTGACATGGAATCGTCATACAAGACTGAAAAGACAGGAAACTGCTCGTTGATTCCGACTATTCCAACATTTACTAGACTAACGGTCCAAAGTTCCAATCCATTACAAAAGACTGATCTACATGACTATTATAAGGCTTATCTGGACATACGGAATTGAGCTATGGGGCACTAAACCATCTAATTCCTCTCGAATACAATCCTTACAGTCCAAAATCCTCCGTAAAATCCTTAATGCTCCTTACTTTGTCACAAATCAAGTCATCCATCAGGACCTCAATGTTCCATATGTTGCCTATTTGGCCAGAACCAGATACCTTCTTTCCATGACAAACTTCTCAACTGCCCAAATCCACTTGTTTCTAACCTGGCTTCTCCTTCATTACCTAATAATCCTTCTAGGCGTCCGAAAAGAAGATGACCTCGAGATCTTCTTTAGAAGTGTTTTTGGAGTTCTATCAATGAGTAGATTCTGCACATGTTTGTATCATGTCATAATATCACTTACAGCAAATTTACTTGGTGTGTATATTATACAGTGTATACAATGTATACAGTTGTAAATAACAATAAATGAATTATATAAAAAAAAAATTCATGTTAGTAAATAAAGAAATGAAGTTCTGGTTAAATCTTCTAAAGATTTTTAGGTTCAACTATCGAAATTAAAATTAAAGGAAGATAGGCCGGGTGGCGATGAATAAAGGTATCAAAATAGAAAAAATAAAACTATTTATTGTTAACCAACGTTTCGCCCAACTTTGTAGGGCTTCGTCAGGGCTTGTGCTAAGTTTTCTTTTACTATTTTGGTACCTTTATGGACCGCCACCCGCCGGACTATCTTCCTCTAATCTACTTCATACGGTCATCTATCTTCTTCCGACAGTTAAAATTGTTATAATTATAGACTTTATTGTATATTCAGATAGTCATGCGTGTTTGTTGGTTCTTATTGTGAAACAGTAATTAATAATAGCGTATGACTTGGCTTAGGACCCAGATGAAGCTAACTGCCGTAGATTAAGCTTTTGATTATTTTTGTGAAATGTAATAATGTTGAAATTTTAGCGTTGCCATTTGTACTTGGCATGAAGGAGGCAGTTATGGGGCGAGTTTATTTTCCATTAAATTGTCCCCTGAGCTCCTATAATGGTTTCTTTGAGGAGGCAATTAGGTTTATTAAGGAACGAATGGGACCTCTTTCGCTCCTTGACGTCTGCTTCACTTCAATCTGCGGAGCTTTTAATGGCGGTAATATTTTTTATTTTGGTCGTAAGAATGGTAAGGGGTTTATAGCAGCATTAAAATGCACTTTGCCTCATAGTTTTTAGGTTCCATGTGATAGTAGCGAAGAGATGAGGTAATTAGTCCTGTTCGTCATAAATATTTTTATGGTTGCAATTCTAAATTAAATGCGATATAGAACCATTTGATTTCATACTTTTTTTTTTTCACCCTTGCTCTATTTCATAAAGGAAATTCAATATACTGAAAACATTCAATCAAGTATTTAAATTTCTTATTTTAGCTATCACAAGCCATTCATATCAACATTTACTAATAATAGGAATGATAATGTAAACTATAATTATAATTAAATAAAAATTTTATTGTAAAGTAAATATTAATATTTTGCCATGTATTATGTATACTAAATTAATAAAATTTTAATATATTATTTAATATCCAGAATTTTATCTTCTGTCTACTAATCCCAAGACTGCCATAATTTTTATCTACCATTAAATTGCAAGTTTCCTGCTGATAAAATAAGGATTAAAAATATAAACATTATATTTAAAAGTATCCATTTGAATTGAATATAGTAATGTTGTCATTTCTTCTTGTAATGACAATAACAGCTTAACGCACCTAAAGGTTCGATGCCAATACAACCAATCGCTCTCTACACACTTCCATTGACTTAGTCGAAACCTAAATCTGCCAGATCAGTCTTGAGGCAATGCTCTCACCTTCCGGTTCAATGTTAACATTTTAGGGAACCGTATGTTACTAAGCACTTCAACCTTACACCCCCTCTTATTTGCCGCAATGGTACCACCTGAATTATATTTACCAAGTTCGGTGTACCTCAATGCGGTGTTGTGTAACCTTCTAATTCTCTGGTCAACTCATTCTTTACGTCAACCTTTATTTTCAAAAATCTTAAGTTCTTCTCTTAGTGTTACAGGCCATGTTTCGGGTTTGTAAAGATCTGTAGAAAGGATAATAATTTTGTAAATTATAGCTTTCAGGTGGTGATTTATATTTGAAAATAATATTTAATTTTAATATATGCCAATTGATCATTTTGCATTTGTTATTAGTCAATTCAGATATTCAGTAAGAAATTTTGAAGAGAATATAAAACCAAGTTGAAATTTAATTGAGCTCACCCTAGCAAAATTTAATAGTCTCTTTACGAAGGATATCTAGCATATTCAATTTTATAATAGATAAGTCAAAGTAAATAGACGAATAAAAGGGATTATTTTTTTCTATTGTGTCACTGTATTGATTCAATATCTGAAGACTTCTGAATTGTGAAAAAATAAAGTTGTTCAATAGGATTTCACTCTTGGCTGAGTTGATGTTAGTATTTTGCTTTAACTATCTGATTTATTAACAAGAGAAAGTATAGTATGCTAAACCGAATCTAAAAACCGGTTGGTCAGCGCAGGATTCTACACTCTAGTCAAATTATACACCTAATCCCATTATTAAAAAAATGAAACAGTAACATATTTTATATCGTTTAGTACCTCCAGTACATTACGGGGCTTAGAAGGTAGATATTTGTATGTTGTATGTTGCTCATATCTCGAAGTCCATCGGATTTTATGAAAAATTAGTTATTTGCCAAATTGAAGTACATTAAATTTTCTACAAAATTTGTCCTGTACTTTTTTCTAAACCATGTAGTTTTTTAGATGTAAAGAAACGTTTTTTATGTTATATTTCTCATGATGTTTATTCTTATAATTTACTTTTAGAAGTTTTATTTTTTATGATTTTATAATACTATTTGTTTCCTCCTTACCAAAGTTTTTCAAAGATTTTACTCACAAAGTGCACTCCTTATCTATTATATACAAATAACCCAAAGGTTCCATCATCCTCTGTAAATTAGTACAAAATTAACAAATGTGATTGCTAGAGCGCAAATATATAAAAGTTACATTGTAAATTTCATTAATTTTGGTCTGTTGATTCCTATTTTAATTTGCTTTAGAACTTCCAGACTTAAACTTGCGTTAAAACTGAGTTAAATTACTGCAGCATGCTAGCAGCAAAACTACACTAAACCCACAGCTTTACATAAACAATGTAGTACAGTTCAGGTAAATACTGCTCAATACAATTTCTATTAATCTATTTAACATATTAATATAGTTATTTACCTGAGAATAATGCCCCTCTTAGTTAAAACAACCATCCTTAGTCACTGCTTTGATAATCGTAAGTAACACTCCCACATTTTACAACAACATTTTGATAATCATAGCGGACACTACCACACTGTCACTACATCTCTTTGATAATCTTAACGAACACTCTCTCACTGTCATATCAGGACTCCTGAGACACTGGGAGCCAAGGAGCTCTAGCTTACTTTGCAGCTTCCTTCAGGATCTGCCTCATCAGCGGTTGTCCGTCCCCATTCCTTTATCCTTACGTTTCTAGTTGTTCTCTCCGCAGAATTGTTCCTTTGTCTTTTTTATTTCTATTTAAATTTCCAAGATATAATTGAACCTATTTAATTTAAAGCATGGCCAAGAAGCGTAATTTTTTTTTTAATGGTTCTTGACCTCATGTAATTGATGAAAGTAAAATTAGTGATTTGTAAATTGAATATTTAATTTTTTTTACTTTTCGAACATTCACATCGGGTTTAAAACATAGTGTATTTAGTTTAGAAATAAAAATATTAATGAAATTTGTTTTATGTTCCTGTAAAGCAGGGGTTTCCAAACCATGTAAGTCTGCGGACTAAACTCGCACTCAATATTGAGAAAAAATATTTTAAATTCGGTTAATTAAAAGTGAGTCATGAGCCATATTTTTAGTGAATTTACCTATTAATCCATAACTAAAACTCGCAAAATCAGCAAAGGTAAAGAATAAATAGATTCATTTACGAACCACCCCACTTCTATCATGGATCAAGCCCAGAGGATAAAGAGGTGGCTCTCAAAGAAAAAATAGAGTAGGAGTCGAATCAACGGGAGCTTCAGAGTCATCCGAGACGGAAGAGGAAGGCGAAGAACCAGGGAATACCAGAACATGCAGAGTGACCTCCACGATGCCCTAATAATTAAACTTGGAATAAACACGTATTTTATGTTCCATTTATTATTTCTGCATTTTTTTTTTGTTACCGACCTATAGATGTTGCCATCCAGTCCGAACACTTTAGATGTACTGAATAAATAAATAAAAAAAATAACAATCTGAGTTGGTGACCAAATATTATAAAATTATACAAGATGTATGTTTTTTTTTGTTTTGAAATTCAGTATGCTGATAATTCAGACTGTTTATAGCCTTCAAGGATTGTTTGCTGTCTTTTTTTAGCCTGTGTAATTGCTTTTCTCATTAATTGTTCTACTAAAATGATACCTTTACGTCTATATAATTTACTTCTATTTTGAATTAATAATTTTTACAGTTGTTCTTTCTAAGTTGTTTATATATTCCATTTGATTAGTATTATTTAATACTTAGGAGGCTAATCATGTAATCAAGGTTACAATTAGAAACTGAATTTTAGTGCAATTAGTCTTTTGTGACCTTGCTTCAAATACCGAATCATGGAAAAGACACTAATTTTACATTGTACAAACTAACACTAATTTTATGTTGCACGTTTTGGTATTTTTCCATAAATTTGCACTTTTTGAGTTTTTCTCACAAAATTGCACGTTTTACTGTTTTTGGGCTAAATTTGTATTTTTTACTGTATAATATTTAATGCTTAAATTAAATTTCATATTTATTTATTATATTTTTTTTTTCCTAATTCAATATGTAGTTTAGAATTGACGAATTTGAGGTAAATCAATACATTGATTGATATATCTAGAGTCGGAATCGACCAACCGCCAAAAACTATCACATATTTATAAGAGGCACAGTCCTATTCCGTTGTTGCAAAGATAGCAGCTCTAATAATCAGGATTCACTTTACAACCAGCTATGTGTGTGAGTCGGCTTTTTCTACTCTATCAAAACAAAATCTTGAAATAAACTGCACGCGACAAATGATACAAGGGTTGTTGCTCTAGCCAAAACAAAACCAAACACAGAAGAATTGGCAGTCACATTAAAATTTTTATTTAAATTCAACGAGATGTCGTAATTGGAGGATTAAAATAAATTCCAACAAATCCCATCAAATTACCTTTACCCTACGTCGTAAACCTACTGACTGCCCCACAGTATACTTCAATAATGCCGCCCTTACCCCTGTTGAACAGATCCGCTACCTTGGACTACATCTGGACAAACGACTAATCTGGAATCCTCACTTCCAAAGACTAAAAAGACAGGAAACTGCACGTCGTTTTCGACTATTACAGCACTTACTAGACAAACTGTCCAAACTTCCAATTCATTACAAAAGACTGATTTACATGACAATTATAAGGCTTATCTAGACATACGGCGTTCTCGGCGAATTCCTCTCGTATCCAATCCTTACAATCCAAAATCCTTCGTAAAATCCTAAATGCTCCCTACTTTGTCACAAATAAAATCACCCACAAAAACCTTAATGTTCCATTTGTAACCGATCTAGCCCGAACCAGATATCAATCCTTCCATTACAAACTCCCTAACCACTCAAATCCATTAGTTTCAAATCTTGCTTCCTCTTTTATTCCGGACAATCATCCGAGGCGTCTGAAAAGAAGTTGGCCTCGAGACCTTATATTGTAAAAATGTTTTTAGAGTGCAACCATTGCGTAGTTTCTCTACATGCTTGTAACATACCATTATGATTTCCTCAAATTTACTTGATGTATTTATTGATGAATTTACTTGATATGTACAGTTGTAAATATCAATAAATAAATTTTTTTAAAAAAATTTAATGATTACATAAAATTTAATGTTTTCTGAACACATAATTGTTAAAGTTTTATTCACTACACATTTTTAAAAATTAAAGGGATATAGAACTATTTTAAAAGAGACAAGAACCTTTAAATTTTAAAAAGTTTGAGAACCTCAGTTTTAGAATATACTTGAAGAAGAAAACGTTCAGTGTTATTGATTTTAACCTGGATTCCCCCCTTCATTCTTCCTTCAGATTATGTTGTGACCAGAAGGAATTTCAATTTTTATTTTTTAATATTTACTTAAATGTTACGGCTTGTTATTTAATGTTACATTAAAAAAAAAAGGTCCGATCAATATACATTTTTAATTAAACTCTTTTGAGGTTTAATGTATGTTTTACTTTAATGTATGTTAGAATATTTCATGTGAAATTTTAAGGGAAATTAAAAAAGGAATTTTCTTTGAAGAATATTTTTAAACACTCCTTTTTTTTTTTTTTTTCTAAAACTGGAAGTTGAGGTAGTTTTGAGAAGTTAATTATGAAAACCAGTCTTCATAATAAGAATGAAAATTCTTTAAATAAAAGTAGCTTCTTCATAGATTTTATATTATGAACACAATTTTAGGTATTTAATCAATGTAGTTTAGTTGTTATACACGTTTGTATAGATGTAGAGAGCATTTAGAGAGTCTAATTTAGAGTTAGGTAAGCTTTCCTTGATTTAATGTTATAAATTACGATTTTTTTTTAATAAGTAATATAAACCCTTATTTTAATATTGTAATTATGATTATTATTGGTAGTTGTTGAATTAAAAATACTTTTTTGTCTTATTGTGCTTATGCATCTGAAAAAGACTGAGAAGTCACAAATTTATACCAATTGAGCAAAAAGAGGAAAATTTCAGTAGTTCATTTATTTATTTTTTTAAAGATCTCTATTGATTATCACATAAAATAATTTTTCTTTCATGTTTCACAAACTTATTAAATTCACTAATGAAACATAACTACGTATATTGTGTTTGCGTGTTTCCCAACATTTTTATCTTGCTGATTATTAGGTCGATAGTAGGGGTGGATAATATCTTAATGTCACACTTTTATACATTGTTTTTCTATATTTGAAATTTTTTTTTGATAAAATCAGTAATTTAGGAACCACTCTTGCTGATTTGCCTCAATTTCTCCTTTTGCTTCTGGTTAACTCATTACACTACTACACCACTTTGTCTTGTTTTATTAATTCCTCTTTTCTCTTATTATTTATTTTATTTAGTATGTATGAACTTACGGGTTAAAATGATAACGTTTGTTGTGTCAGCTGTAAAATTAATGATAAATCAAGAGAAATGCTAAGAAATGGTTTAGTAATGTTAAGCTTTTTTTATTTTATTTATTTAATAGTGATAATTATAAAAAATTAGCCTAAGGTTGGATGTCTGTACATACCTGTCCCTCCTACCTACTTTTCGGTCTACCCCTCGGACGTTACTTGTCGATTCAGTGTTAACTAACTTTTTATGGATCCGTTGATTACTAAGCCCTACATCCTTGAACGTCCATCTTCTTCCACTCAATGTTATATTTTGTATTATGCCGGCTGCAGATCCTGCAATATTTTACAAAATACTTTTCTTTTTAAAAACCTTAAGGCGATGTTCCTCCTTTATTGGAAGAGGCCATGTATTTCATCCGTAAAGCAGGAAGGTTAGTTTTTTTACTATATATTTTTTTTAATTCTAACCTTTAAGCTATGAATGGGTGAGCTGTGCTATTTAAAAATATAAGCATAACAAGCATTTTTTAATTTCGAAATTTCTTTGCCCGTTGCCTAGTTGAGATACTTAAATGTTAAAATTTCCCTTATTATTATCGTTCCTATTATTTATTTTTAGCATGTGTAACGATCTTATGCAAAAAATCTTGGCACTTCTTAATCGCTTATAGTTGAATTCTGTGTTAAGTTCTTTAACACTTTTCAGAGATCCGCTTACTACTTTAATTTTATGTTTTTTAAACTTTGTTTTTCATTACAAGTTGCTCTCACCTTAATCGACCTAGCGTTCGTGAGTCCGCTAGCATTTCTTTCGCCCTTATCGCTTAATAATATTTTCCATTACTGGCCTGCTATGCCCCCGATAAGGCGTAGAACCTTTTTTTTCCCCTTTCAAGATGGCGACCCGGTCACGCGACTTCCACCTGTCGGCGTTTGTTCTGCCCACAAATACCACTGCCTTCAAGATAAGTCCCCGAAGCACGCGAGGGTACTTGGCAAAATGCCCTGTTAATGTGTTATTGTAGTAGACTGCCCACTTCTTGATCGCAGTCCTATTTAATTGCACAGCTTGTCCCATTTCCAATGGATCTTGGTATTCTTCAATATTCGAGTTTTAGAGAAAGGAAGTCGGATGATAGAGAACTAGGTCAGATCCTATCTTTTCTAAGCACGTCTCCTCTTTGTTGGCAAAAAATAACGGATGTAATATAAATTGCTTTATTTTTCTCTGTTGTTTCTTTAAATTTACTTGCTGAAAACATTTCAAGATACACGTTTTCCAATGCCAACTAGACTAATGGCGTTTGGACTTATGCTTTGATCTAGCACGATACCTATTGTTGAATATTACGAAACATATATATATTTCCTTTTTTCCTTATTCCCAGTAGTTTTGTGTTAAGGGCTCGTAATTGGTGAGCATTTACGGTAGAAATCTTAACCTTCTCGAATACCAGCGTACCTGATGTCTGGTAGTTTCAATTGTGAATATTAATTGACGGTGAAAGCTTACAGTAGCTGGATGTCATGTTCGTACCGCTTTGCATCAACTTCATACTTTTTTTATCGGGACATAAACGGAATAATAATAAATTTTATTTTTTTAAATTCTCGCATCATCTTTACCTTTGGTTGTAAACTTGCGGACTGCCTTACATTATCCTTTAGTGATATTCTTCTTACTCCTGTAGAACAGATCGGTTACCTAGGACTAAATCTATACGAACGACTGACTTTTAATCCAGACTGGAAATACAGGAACCTGCATTTCGATTCCGACTATTACAACACTTTTATAATAGACAAGCGGTCCAAACTTGCAATAAATTAAAAAAGACTCATTTACTTTACTATAATAACGCCTATTTGACCTCAGTGCTCCTCACTGTGTCACGAATATACCATCCATATAAAACCTTAATGTTCCATGTGTAGCTGAAACAGATTTAGCTCGAACCTGAAACCAATCCTTCCACAATCCTCCCCAACCAACCATTTTCTAACCTCAAAAGAAGATCGCTTAGGGATCTACTATTGTAGAAAAACCTGTTGGAGGACTACCATTGGTAGTTTCTTCATAAATCTTTCATGTCTTTGAGGCTGATAGCTTTTACTTTTCGTATTTTAAGCTTGAATACAGTTGTAAATATTAATAAATAAAGAAACAACTTTTTAAATAATAAATGTAGGGATGGCATTAATGCAAAATGGATAGTGAATGGACTTTAGTCGTATTTGTAGGAGTAAATTACAAGAAAAACTTCTAATGATTGAGTCAATATACTCTATCACTAAATACGTATGTGCTTATTTTCACAGTTCAATGATAATAGCAGTGCTCGCGTGGCCCATTGTTGAATTCCTTATTCTTTTGCTACAATAATTGATATAAAGAGTTATTTTTACTCCATAGTTTGGTTGAGAACTGCAGTTGTATCGGATTGTTAATTGGCTCTTTAACTGAATAATTTCATCTGCACGATCTTATCAAATTTATTTATTGACTTTTGATTAGATTATATCATTTAAATTTACAGCTTTGGCAATATTAAATGTAGTTAAATGCCTTCAATTATGTTCTTAGTTAAATATTGATTATCCGTGGAATTGAATGGTCATATTGCCATTATAAAATGAAATTCCGTTTGTAAAAAAATGCCATCTACCATTGTTTTGAACGTTCGTAGAGAAATATTTAAAAGACATGCTTTAAAAAAAAAAAATTCTTATTTAATTTTTGTTTCATTACTTTAAGAAAATAGTTTTTAAGATATAAGCGAAAAAGTGTCAAAAATGTAGTGTTGCTTAATTACACCTAAACTAACGACTAATGAAAACAATTCTGTTTGACTTTTTCTGGTTGACGTTATACTAGCTTTTTGTATCATAATGGAAGTGATTGGATGAAGATCCTTTGGAACAAATTTTCAATAATTCTTTTTTTCGTATGTAAAAAAAATCTATTTCTGGAAATAACGTTGTTTTTAAGAGTTGAAGCTGCAAGATTTACTTCTCCGATCATCCAATTGTCGAATTTTCTTTAAAGCTGTTTATCATGATTCGATTACAGTTCTTTTATTTTTTCCCCATATACTTTAATAAAACAATTTTATGTTTTTGAGTTTATGTTTAACGACTGACATGGAATCCTCATACAAGACTGAAAAGACAGGAAACTGCTCGTCGATTCCGGCTATTACAACATTTACTAGACAAACGGTCCAAACTTCCAATCCATTACAAAAGACTGATCTACATGACTATTATAAGGCCTATTTGGACATACGGAGTTGAGCTATGGGGCTCCATTAAACCATCTAATTCCTCTCGAATCCAATCCTTACAGTCCAAAATCGTTCGTGAAATCCTTAATGCGCCTTACTTTGTCACAAATCAAATCATCCATCAGGACCTCAATGTCCCCTATGTTGCTGATTTGGCCAGAACCAGATACCAATCCTTCCATAATAAACTTCCCAACCACCCAAACCAACTCGTTTCTAACCTGGCTTCTCCTTCACTACCTAATAATCCTCCTAGACGTCTGAAAAGAAGATGACCTCGAAATCTTCTCTTTTAGAAATGTTTTTGGAGTTCTATCAATGGGTAGATTCTCCACATGTTTTTATCATGTCATAATATCACTTACAGCAAATTTACTTGATGTGTATATATGTATACAGTTGTAAATATCAATAAATAAATTTAAAAAAAAAAAAAAAGACAATGTTTATTGTATCGTTCTGTTAATGCGCGATTACACTGAGGTAGCAATCAATTACAAAAGGCATGAAAAACGAGCGACAAGAAGACTTGTTTGTTAGTGTAGCCTGATCATTCACGTGCGAATATTTTCGCGGTGGTGGGTGATAGATTCAAACTAAGTGAGGGGTTATGTTGATCGTGAGAAACTTCCAGAAATTCGAAATAGATAGCGCCAAGGTTGGGGAAGGCTCCTATGTTGTATATTATAGACCACAAGCTATCTAGTTCTATTAATGAGCATCTTTGACTCCAGGCAGTTGTAAACAGTGGATAGTAGCTTGCAATACTCTAGAAAGGGTTGTTGTAAAATATGAAAATCTTGTAAACTTGAGTCCTGGCATGTTCCAGAGGAGGCCTTACCAAAATTACGTTTTTATTGATGTTCAGTTTGTGAGGTCAACATTTTAATTATTTATGTAAACATCTATGAATTGGAGTAAATGCTGTTAGTTAATGACATATGCTACCTGTTGCTTATATAAAATCGCGCCTTTGCATTTATTTTTTTCTTTAGAATTATCGTCAGTGCTCTCTTCTTTATTGTCTACTCGTTGCTATTCTTTCCTCTTACTCTATTTCATTTATTTATTTTAGTTTTTTCTTAACCTCTCCATTCCAGGGACAACTCCATTTCCTTTGGTGTAATAATTTCTTTTAAAAGGATATTCCCCTCGGGCACAAGGAGACTAGTAATGCTGAACCGTTTCCTGAATTTAAAGGATACTCTAGAATGTTTTAGGTCCTACATTTTATCTTGAAAAAGAGGTCCTTTTTAGCCCGAGGAAGCGTAAAATGCTAACCCCTCCCACCCTTTCTTTCTCTCGCTCTCTCTATAGTCATGTTATCGATTGGTAGAGCAGAGAGGAAGTTCCTTTGATCTTGGAGCCGCTATTTTTTTTATTTTAATAGAATTGTTATCTTATTCTCTCTCATAGTGTCATAACAATATGTAATATTTTATATTGGATATATCTTATGTTCATAGGTTTAGTTTTATTGGTTAATAAAATACATCGGCCTAAAATAAATAGTCCTTTAGTCGTTAAGTATTTCTTAATAAGGCAAAAAAAGTTAACACTTACAGAGGAGGCAGTTATTTGAAGTAATAAAGAATATTAAATTTATTTGGTTTCCTCTGCAGTTTCACTCGCGTTAAATTCGGATTATACATGCTTGTTTCGTACAAATGATGAGAAGATGACATGTGTATCTAATTAACTGATTAACATCCGAAATCAATCATTTTATCAGCATTTTATAAGAAAATAGGACTATTGATAATATATTTTATTACTGGGACGAAAATCCCTTAAAAAGGAGGATATGTATAGGACGTTAAAAAATGAAGATGGATCGGATAATGGACAGTGTGTCCAAAACGTCAACCAAAATATGGAAATAATAGAAATGAGAAGTATAAAGGGTTTTCCTTGAAAATGAATAAATAATAAAGCGGTATACCTTTGGTTAAAGGTTAAATGATGAAGACTTCTGAACCAAATTAAGCCCACATTTCATAATTTTTTTTCTAATCCCCAGGGTTGCGTGGTGTTGATATCATTGATGGGGGAACGGGTTAGGGGGACTGATTAATAGTATATTTTGGAAATATATTCCGGTTTCTTGAGTCAAGAGTGTGTCAGTGTTTTAATAAAGGTGGGGAAGGTACAAGTGGCTATCAGAAATTGATAACGTTGATCAGTATACATACTCCGTAGAGTCGGGCAGGCCCGAGTACATTCTTGTAAATCATTAATTTTAGGTGGAGAGAAATAAGTAAAATATAGTCATATTACATTGTAAATTAAGTTGTATATGTTGAAAGAGTAAAAAGTTACAATTTACATTGTGTTATAGAGATTAATAGTAAGGTATAAAAACCCTGACAATATAATTACCTTAGCAACAATCAGCTGGAAATAAAAATAATTAGAAATAAATAATCACGAAGATATTACTTGCTCTTGAATTATTTGTTAAAATTCTTCTATTCCAGGAAAAAATGTTTTTTTCCACTTGAACGCTAGAGTCGGGACTGAAGGATTTGCCTCTTCCATCATCCAATTGTCGAATTGCCGTGAAGCTGTTTACTTCATCACGATTCGATTAAACGTTACTTTATTATGAGCCACTTATTACGAGGCTGTAAATTCAATATACTCCTTCCATTTCAATGCTTAACAACTAAAATAAAACAAATAAACACATTATTTTATCTCTTCAATATTATAAATTTTCAAAAAATAGTGATTTTCTTATGAACTTACTAAAAAATAATTAACTTTGCTTCCTTAACATCAACGTAGGATATTCGGAATTAGGAAAAAAAAATTCATTTGTGACATTCCATTTTGCTATTTGAATATAGAATTTGTGCTATAAAAAAATAAATTTTGTCTCTTTCTTGTTTTTATGTCAGATTTTTTTTTTGTCTTACCTATGGTTTATTTTAACACTCTCAACTTGTGTCTCACCAGTGTTGAAAAAGTTCAGGTATTTTAGAGAGCTAGACAATAGATACCTAGTAAGCTGTTCTTACCATATTTAGACACAAAATTAAAGTAAACTAAATAAGCACGTGATATTAATTAAAAATATTGATAAAAACAATTAATTTTAAATAAATACATAACATTTAAGTGATAACAAAATAACAATGATAAATAAAGTTGAAATACTATAAATTATCTTGCTATATGTAGAGGACAAAACAGTCAAGGTAATATAAGTACTCCTCTTTCAGATATCACTGGTATTTAAAACCTTAATTAAACGACCTAAGAAGGGACTCCAAGTTCTTTCTATATCTAGCAGTGTTATAGATAGAGGAACACTGTGTCTTTGGTTTTATGTTTCGAAATAAAAATATTTCGGACAAATTTGGTTCATTATTGAATGAAAAATTGGTTGGTTCAATTAAATTTGTCGAGAAAAACAATAGCAATATCAAATGATGTATTGAATCCTGTAAAATAGACAAATTGCTCCTACACTTGTTTCTATAAGTCGTATTGTAATATCAATATAATTATTGAACTTAAATATTAATATTAAATATCAATATTAATTATTGAAATTAATTATTCAATCCTTCTGAATTTTATTTTTCATGATTGTTTTTGTGCTTTTGAATAATTAAATCTATCCTTAAAGAAAAGCATTGGCCAACGCATGCCGTTCCCTCATATATTAGAACGTGCTTTCAAATTAATTTTAAAAAATTCATGTTGACGACAGTGTTTTTGTTTTGTTAATTTAACTGACAACTGTAGAGAACATTAACCATGTTCTTTAAGTTGATTCATGAGTAGTGTTATTGCTTTGTCGATTGTTCAATACTTGTGAATCGATATGTTATCAATAATCGATATTTTGAATCATTACCTGATCACCAGTGCAACCTGTTGAGACAAGACTTTATTTTGAATGTGAAATTAGCATAAATTTAATGTTAATATAAGTGCAAGAAAACATTCTAAGGTTGAGAAACATTGTGAAATTCACATCTTTGATAAAATAATTTTCCCTCTAATTTTCAATTTAAAATTTTTTATTATATTCCTTCAAATTGTATACATTTTCAAATCTAGAACAAAAATGATCTCGGATTTCATTAAAAAAAGTAAAAACAATTAAGTAATGAATTTCTATAAAACTAATTAATACTGTTCCAATTTTGTTTCCAAATACTGTTTGTTTCAATCAGAATAAAGAGAAAAATGGCAAGAAAAAAATATATTTTATCTTTTATTCATTGGTTGCCAAGGGTGGTAATCAAATGAATGTCATACCAATTATTTTTCTTACATTATGCTCAAGTGGTTTGCTAAGTTAATTTCATAAACATGATTCTTTGAACTTTTTGTAATTACCCAAAAAAACCGATTAGAAGTCCATCCGTCATAAAAATTCTGGCATCGAATTGGAATGCATTAAACTGCTCACTGGTCCATGAGTTGATTCGATCTCGCAGTCTAGTAAACACTGCCGGTTAGTGATTCGACCAACAAGAACGTTCCAATTTAACTGTAGTTAAAGGCCATCTTCACTTCAAAGTTACCGCTGGGTTTATACTGTCGGCCCCATGTTGTATTCAATCTATGAAATAGATAGATTAATTTAACTCTCTTAATGTTCTATAACGTTTTTGTTTTATTAATGCTGTACTGTATTTATTTAAAAACTGTTTTTTAAATATTTATTTATTGCTATTTACAACTGTACATTATAATACATTTAGTAAATCTGATCTAAGTTAAATTGGAGTGTTACCGGCGTGTAGAGAAACTACCCATTGGTAGCACTCTAATGACATTTTACATTAG
>NW_027106467.1:37122-40282 GCF_000696795.3 Halyomorpha halys
GGAGTTGTAGAGTCAGCAGGAATTGCTACCATAACTATGTATAGAAGGTATCCAAAGACTAATTATGTCCACTTTGTTCAGCAAACTAGACAAAATACCCTTTATGTTTTAGACGCTATAACAAAAGCTGTTTTTAACCCCCAATTAATGCTCCCTGGTTTTCCTTTAGATCGTTATTTGGAGCTATTAAAATCTCATGTTACCAACTAGCTATTATGAAATTAACAATTGTTTTATAACTATCTAAGACTAGTAAGGTAGAGTAGAGATACATACTCGAGCGGAAAGAGTGTATAGTTATCGGAACTGTGAGTTATACCTTTTGAATATATAAAGGATGAACGAGTATTTTTCCCCTCTCATTTACATTCCGTCCTTGACGCATAGTACTGACATCACATCCGAATGTGTTTACCTTTCTCTCGAGCGGCTATAATAGAGGTATTCATTACGGCAGGTGTCTCTTGTCCAAAGAGTATTCTTTATAAAGATTCTTAGTAGAAGTTTATAAATAAATTATTAAATATATTTTAATTGTTTTGTTATGTCGATAAAAATTTATGATTCATTTTCAGTTGACCATCATCGTCAAATCAGAAAAAAGAAATTCAATGGAAATTATTCATCCATTTATTTTTATGATTGTACTGCGATTAAATACAGTATAATTCAATATATAATAAATGTGGATTGTAAGCGGTCCAGCAAGAAAAACGAATTATAATAAACGAATAATTATCAACTAAAATTATGTTTTACTAGGAACGAATATCAACTCTATTTTAGATAATAAAAACCAGGAGGGTCTCTTATTGCAAACCTTATGTGGCATGTCATTAATCAGTTCTTCCTACTTTAGCTAATGTTAATTCATTTATCAATTTTAACTCCGCCTGTTTTCCTGGTAACTTAGTGCTGCAATCTCCGCATAAATCGTTGCTATATTTTAATCTTGTAAAAATATTTCGTAGCATTAATCAAAAAGGTTTCTTTTTCGTTTAATGTAAGTATAATACTGTTGAGTACATTAATCAGGATCAGACAGGTTTTGGTTCCATTTTAGGATGTTCTTTTCATCTTAGGTTTTTTTAAAAAAAAATTTTTTAATAATTTATTTATTGTTATTTACAACTGTATACATATATACACATCAAGTAAATTTGCTGTAAGTGATATTATGACATGATACAAACATGTGGAGAATCTACCCATTGATAGAACTCCAAAAACATTTCTAAAGGAGAAACTCTCGAGGCCATATTCTTTTCAGACGCCTAGGAGGATTATTAGGTTGTGAAGGAGAAGCCAGGTTAGAAACGAGTTGGTTTGGGTGGTTGTGAAGTTTATTATGGAAGGATTGGTATCTGGTTCTGGCCAAATCGGCAACATAGGGGACATTGAGGTCCTGATGGATGATTTGATTTGTGACAAAGTAAGGAGCATTGAGGATTTTACGAAGGATTTTGGATTGTAAGAATTGAATACGAGAAGAATTCGAAGGTTTAGTGGAGCCCCAAAGCTCAACTCCATATGTCCAGATTGGCCTTATTGCAGTCATGTAGATCAGTCTTTTGTAATGTGTTCGAAGTTTAGACCGTTTGTCTAGTAAGTGCTGTAATAGTCGAAATCGACGTGCAGTTTCCTGTCTCTTCAGTCTGGTGTGAGGATTCCAGGTTAATCGCTTGAAAATCTATCAACCTTTAAAATTATTAACACTTTTCTAACACACTTAAGGCTTCAAGAGAGTAATTGAGAACTAATTAATTTTGCAACTAAAAAAACAAAACAAGTTTTATAATTGTATTTCTAAGCCCCAATGAGTGTGAGGAGGGGGGGAGTACTGAGAATTGATGGAATCAAACTCTTACTGCATTTAAGAGAGACGGAGAAAAAAAAAAAAACGGATATTGATGGGAAAAACTGTCTTGTGTTAGCTTTCTGAGGCTGTTAATTTGTGTTTGCTACCTTTGTGGGTTAATGCAGTGTTGGAGTTTCTTGTGCGTTTCTGTGATTAATTCCCACTGTCAGCAAGTCCTCTGTCCAATGCCGTATGTATGCAATCATCTTTCGCTCTTTGTAAAGTAGTATGCGTTAAAATGCGTCTCTGGGTACTATCCTGAAACTTTTGGAGTTTCTTCCCTACTGTGGTTAGCCAGTATAATGAGTACTTTTTACAGTTTTATAATGAGTACTTTGTCTATAAGTAACTTTTAATAAATTAGCGATTTGAGGCGAAGAGAAAGATTAGGGTTTGTTTGCTGGTGATTAAGACTGTAAGCCTTGGTCCTAAACTGCTTTATTTTATTGTGACTGTGGCGAGCTAGTGTCAGGTGTTTGTCAAGGGTGTGTCAGTGTACTCTGCCTACTGGTCTGTTCTCTCACCCTGCTACCACATATAACTAGCTTTCCGCAAATAAAGAAATTTTAACTTCTTTTTTTTTATGATCCATGGTTCATTTAATTTGAGTACAGTGTTGTTTGCTATGAAAACGAATACAGTTATTATAATAATAAGATATATTATTATTAATTTGTTTTTATTATTGAATATGTAATTGCTTTATTTTAAGCTTGAGTTAATTCTATAAACTTGTACTGTAAGGTCTCACATTCACTTAGTTTTATAGAAAGTATATAATAGAGGAAAATATTTTCGAAAAATTAAAATATAACATGTTAAATAGTATAAGTTAATGGAGAGTGACGAAAAGCGCATAAATAAACTTGATTTTGGTTTGAATATTTTCCTGTGGTCATCATGACTAAATGATTTTATATTTTTTCTTAATATACTATTTCTCTCGTCCTGGACGTAGCCAATAAGTATTAATCATCTCGCAAAGTAATTTAACCATTTATTAAAAAAACTACAACAAAATGTAGTGTTTTAGTGTTACTGAAGAGTCAATTGTCCAACCAAACAATTTCAATTTATTGTAAGCATATGAACAACAAACGGCAAACAAAACGTTATAGAAAGGAAAATAGCATAATATACAGTCCTTAGATATATCTTAGGGTACCAACCTGGTAATCATGGTAATGTTGCAATGCAGTGTTTCTCATAGCTGCCACTGACAGCGTTGGTGGGCGCCTGTCATGAATTACGAAATTCAACGGAGATAAAGTGAAAAAAAACTTTATTGGTAAACAAATAGTA
>NW_027106467.1:44316-81976 GCF_000696795.3 Halyomorpha halys
AGTTTATTATGGAAGGATTGGTATCTGGTTCTGGCCAAATCGGCAACATAGGGGACATTGAGGTCCTGATGGATGATTTGATTTGTGACAAAGTAAGGAGCATTAAGCATTTTACGAAGGATTTTGGACTGCAAGGACTGGATTCGAGAGGAATTAGATGGTTTAGTGGAACCCCATAGCTCAACTCCGTATGTCCAGATAGGCCTTATAACAGGCATGTAGATCAGTCTTTTGTAATGGATTGGAAGTTTGGACGGTTTGTCTAGTAAATGTAATAGTCGATATCGACGAGTAGTTTCCTGTCTTTTCAGTCTGGTATGAGGATTCCATGTCAGTCGTTTGTCCAGATTTAGTCCTAAGTAACGATTCTGTTCAACAGGAATAAGTGGGGTATTATTAAAAGATACTGTGAGGCAAGACGAAGGTTTACGACGAAGGGGTAATGTGATTTGGTGGGATTTATTGGAATTTATTTTAATCCTCCAGTTTTGGCACCATTCTTCAAGGGTGGTGATGTGGGATTGGAGGGTTTGGGATACAGCGGAAGGATCATTATTCACTGTTTAAGATTTAAATCTTAAATTTTAATCTTTTTACTTAATATGAATATATATATTTTAGTTTAGCGGTTATGTTTTCTACTTACTATGACAGTAGTTTTATAGCCGCTTCAGGTGGGAATTTAATATAGCAGTTACTCTTAGCCATATTAGTCTAACTGTAAAGATAATTGCATTAAAAAGTGAATGTGCACCGATATATATGGATGGGATGGATATCTATTAATGCAAATAATTAAATGTTTGTAATACATTGTCTTCCTGTGAGGAACATCTTTAAAGATCTGGAATTTAAACACCACGCATTGCGCGAATTAGCCAAACCATGAAAAATATTTTATCACCAATTTAGGCAAGCGAAAGTAAAATATAACTATGGAAAAAGTCATAATTATCAGAATTTTATATTGATCCATCATTTATAACTGTTAATAATAATAGATGGTTAATTTTTTGAAATTAAAATTAAAAATTATGAAAATTTAATAGAATTTGTGAAAAACTCGTATTTAAGGATTTATTAAAGTATGAAAAACAATTAATTACTTTGCCCCTTCCTGTAATATAGCAAAGTCTTTTATTATCAAGCATTTGATGTTGAAAGGTAATGCTGTTACGGAATGGGATCGTAAGAGATCGGCCGCGCTCGGCCATTTCCGATTTCCCAGTTCGTCTTAGCTGGTTGTGTGAAAATAGTTTTCTCCTTCAGTTGATCATCATATTCTTTTATAGTTAATATTTATCAGTGTTAGAATGAGAGAATGTTTATTATTTTAAATAAACAAAATTTAAGAAACTTTAAAGGATTATTTTTTTAATTTTTAAATTCGTCATTAAAACCCTGTTACACTATTTTCACGAAAATAACACTTAGCTTATTATAAAGACCACTTGATTGTTCATTGATAGATGGAGTTAAATCATAATCGCTAGAGGTGTTTTGATAAAATCGAAAAACAAAAAAAAAAAATTAAAAAATATCTCAGATACACCCTCACCCCAAATATTTAATTTCATTTTTGTACGACATTTAGTTTTTCAGATCTTCACACAAACACAGACCATTTTGCGAGACTTGTTTGTTTGTACTCGGAGGACCTAAAAACGTTTATCTTCGTTTAAAAACTAGATTTTGAAATTTCTATGATCGTAATACTTTTCCCATACTACATATTCCATATATAGGCTAGTGAAAGTAAAAATTGATACAGACATTCGGGAAATTAACGAACTCTACAAATGACTACCTAAAATTTTATTGTTATAAAATAAAATGTTATATCAACATTGATATATACTTCTTATAAACCAGAAGCACTAGCTTAGAGCTAAACTACTTCATGTCTAGCTTTATTAATATGAATATTATTATAACTGGGAGACGTAGGAAAAGAGTGAAAGAGGAGATGGGCATGTTGAACCTCTTAGGGGATCGAAAGGACGAATGAAATTTATGAATCTCGGTTGAGAAGAAGAGGGATTGGTGGATAGGCAGGGCGAATTGTAGAGATGGGTCTTCTGTCTAATAAAATACGTAGTTGTGAGAATATGTTACAAATAAATTCGTTAGATACGTGAATTTCATGGTAGAATGGCAGTTTAGGTTAGATGGTCAGTTTCTTTTGGTAGTTCTTGCAGCAATGGAAAATAAGATGTATATATGGGTTTACTACTTGCCTGGAAAAAGAAACAAAAGAGGGCCTTTTCCTGTGGTACTTAATCGGCTAATTAGGTCTAAGATGTGTACCGTATGTACTATTACAGGGCAGCATCAAGAAATAACGAAATAGCTCATAATATTAATTGTTGAAAATTGTATTTGTGTGTTCACGCTATCACTTCTCTTCCTCTTGCTGTGGTGATCACCGTACTTCAGTTTAGTCACACTATTTTTAGCTCTCTTATTTCTTCGAGTTGTCACATTAATGTTGTTGATTCGCACTTGTTGAACAATGCCCGTACCTCTGCAGGAGGTATATACGATCCTGTGTAAGAATGGTGAGGTAAACGTTTCATAGCCGGATCTGACATTTACCTCGCAGGGAATCGCGGTAAGGATCTATTCGGGTCACGTTTCCTTGCGGCAAATGGCTATACACTCAACTGCTATCCTTTATATCTCTTCTAAAGTTTATGTCCTACTTCCTATGGTTTAAGAGAACCTTACTCCTCTGCAGTCTAGCTATTCGTTTGGAATTTCTTCACCATTTTTAAATGATATATTTGTAGAACATTTATTTCTCATAGACTAGGAATAGTCGAAGTTAGTTTGCTTTTCTTTTTACTCCAATTGTTTCCCGATATTGGTACTTCTAGGGAGTCCTGAATGATGCACATTGGTATGAAGATCACTTACATTTGGATGCCAGACACTTGGATTTCAAGTTCCTACTCAATGATTCTCTCCGGATTTGGCCGAACATATTCAGATCCAACTCGTCTCATTTATCACAGATTCATTTAGTTAAGCCACTGATGCTAGGATACTTCATTAGACAAAACGTTTAGCATTGTAAATGTTTTAATTTTTCAGTTATCATGTTTTACCTCCGAGTATCTCAAATATTATTTCTTTATTTCCTTGTAACGCGTTTTACAATTTATTATAGTACTCTTTGGTTAGATTTATTTTTATAATTTTATTTTGAGTTTGACATTATAACAAATCTGTTATAATTGATATTATCTGTTCGGGATGGGAGAAGTGGCCTCTTACGCTAAGGGATGAACAGTGCCTATAAGGTTTTCGAATATAGAGTATTACGTAAATTATTCGGACCGAAAAAGAATGAACTAATGGGAGAATTTAGAAAACCACAAAACTCTGAATTGAGAAAACTGCACTTGGTAATTATAATTCAAGTTATATTATTGCGACGTATAAGATGGGCGTGTGAGATTGTAGGTCTTAATAATGAGCGGTTCCCTAAAATGTTAACAAACACCGAATCGACGGGTAAACGTCCGAGGGGTCGACCGAAACGTAGATAGGAGGATTGCGTTAACACTGATTTAGTATAATTGGGTTCGGAGGGGCACCACTGAAAGGATGTATGTAGAGAGTGATTGGTGGTATCGGTATGGAACATTGGGGTCGTTAGGCCTTTATTATTATTATTTGGAGTTTGATACATATGTTTGAAGGGTAAAATGTTATGAATGCATCCATTTAATCGTTTATTTATTGTTATTTACAACTGTATAACATATATACAACAAGTAAATTTGCTGTAGGTGACATAGTGACATGATACAAACATGTGGAGAATCTACCCATTGATAGAAACAAGTGGATTTGGGTGGTTGGAAAGTTTTCCATAGAAGGAATGGTATCTGGTTTTGGCCAAATCGGCAACATATGGGACATGGAGGTCATGATGGATGACTTGATTTGTAACAAAGTAATGATTTGTGAGCATTAAGGATTTTACGAAGGATTTTGGGCTGTAAGGATTGGATTCGGGAGGAATTAGATGGTTTAGTGGAGCCCCAAAGCTCAACTCCGTATGTCCAGATAGGCCTTATAATAGTCATGTAAATCAGTCTTTTGTAATGGATTGGCAATTTAGACCGTTTGTCTAGTATATGTTTTAATAGTCGAAATCGATGAGCAGTTTCCTGTCTTTTCAGTCTTGATATCAGTCGTTTGTCGAGATGTAGTCCTAAATAACGGATCTGTTCGACAGGAATAAGTGGGGTATTATTATAGGATACTGTAGGGCAAGAGGTCATTGGTTTACGGCGAAGGGTAAATGCGATTGGCGGGATTTATTGGAATTAATTTTACTCCTCCATTTTTCTGAAAATTTAATGATGCAAAAGTTTTATATCTAATTGATCCAGTTTTATTACCCCGCAGTTTAATTTCCAACATAAAACTAGCTGTAATGCTTTAAAAGCTCGAATCGAAACGTGGTCTAATGGTGAAATAGGAAATAACCATAAAAACACCCACTGAAATTGCTTCGATTTCAAACATTAACAGAAACTATAAATTAATAGCCTTCTGGCAAACTGACTTAAATTTTAACTGTATAAAGCTCCATTGCATTAAATTTCGATTCCATTAATTAAGTGAATTTAGATTGTTTAAAATAGCAATAAAAACATAACATTTATTTAAATTAAAAAACTAATAAAAATCAATATATTTTGCGTTGATTAAGTTATGATGCTGTCAAAACCATTTTTGTGTTGCTTTGATAAGTAACAAGTCCCGTAGACTCTTTGAGTAGAGAAAACCCAGTAATTAGAGGGTGAAGTGGAGGTAATTGGTAATTGAGTGGTCGCTACGGATTTATCGCTCATGTTAATTAGTCACTCTGATTGAACATGCGAGGAGCATCTCTACTGTTTGTTATCTCCTCGCTAGCTCAGTTCGGTCAATTGACTGTGTCTCATTTGGTCTTAATCTTTGTTATCTTTTATTTTATCTATTACAATTAGTTATTATTTAAATTACAGATCAGTTGAAATGTTTTTATTTTTTTATTTATAATGGATAACAGAATCCTACTATAGAAGTAATTTTAATTATTTTAAATACACCAAAATGACTTTTACAACACTGACCAACTCTCCGTAAAGAAGACCAAAAAAGAAAATAGTAGTTTTTATTTTTATAGATGCGGTCATTGAAGGGCACAAATAAGTACAACTTATTTTATTAGTGCCTTCGTTTCAGCTAGAATTTTAGGACTTTCTGTGGTAATTTATAAAAAAGAAGGTATCAACTATTACGAATAAATAAAATAAAAACAGCATGATAAGATATAATAACTAATATAGAAGTATCAGTAATATGCTAAGGAAATATATAGTGTTACTATTATTAGATAAACATCAGTATGAGAGTATAATAATATTAAAATTATTAAAAAGGGGAGAAAATGAAAACAATATATACTTATTTATATGCATTATAAATTATATCGTTATAAACATTTTCTTTCTCATTTTTTTCATAATTTAAAGGTTTAATATATTTACAAACTGGATATATATAATTTTATTTTTCTCTCCTCTTTTATAATTGTAATATTACCATATTATCATACTGTTTTTTATCTTAATACATTTTACTTTTAAGTTTATTTTTATACTATGTATTTTCCTATCGATATTACTTATATACCTATATTATTTGTTATCTTCTTATTTTCTTGTTATACCGTTTTTATTTTTATTTTTTTGGCTCCCTATCTTGTTTTTTGTGCTTAGCTCTGACCAGTACCTGAAATTCAGGCTGCAACGTTTGTCCTAATAAATATAATTGAATAAATATCGGGCTCAACCAGACTTGAGCCATTCTTGGTAGCCATACCCACTTAATTTAATACTTGACACATTCAGTACTTTCCAAATGTGAAGTTTCTCTTCGTCAATTTTTCAAAACAAACAAGTATATAAAATGTGTTTTTTAGAAGACAAAATTATTTTATAATTGTCTAAAACATCTCTGCAATTTAATGGATTTTCAAGTTAAATAGAGGTGTTTAAAATAAGCCATAAGTTTACTATATTATATTAAATTCAATTTCTTACAAGTAAGTACTAAATAATAATCTAAACTTGTACTAATTAATAAATATTAAACAAATTTTGAGTTACAAATGAAGCCTATGCTCTCTATATAGTGACTGCTTTCTAGAGATGGAATGCAACAACTGGTTCTAGTTTTAGCGGTCTTGTTTCACTGCCAACTTGTTTTCTCTCTTGTTTCAGAATTTTAGGAACTTAGTTTTAGGTCTTTAGAACCCTTCAGGCTAGATCCTATTCCCTTTTTAACTTTTAATGGAGTTAGGTTTAACTTGTTTTTGGTTTGTTTTTCTTATGTTATAAGTATATTTTCAATTTATTTAGATTCGTAAACATTTCTCTTGACACAATTTTATTATTAGAAACGTTATTAGTGATGAAATTTCGGGAATTTATTTTACATTCTAATTTTGTCTTGATATTTACATACAAACATGCATGATAATTGAGTTTTATAATATTTTGTGCTATGGTTGTGGTCGATTTGTGCTATTGAAAATTAATCCATAAAATTAGGCATTCATAAGGGCATTCCATTTCCCGATTTTATCAAGTAAATCATTTTTATTTGAAAGAATCTAATTTTCTTAACTTAAACATTGTAGTTAGGAAAAAAAAATTAATTACTAAAATAATATTTATCAATGGGCTGCTTATTGATTTTAAGTAATTTGCATGAGTTTCGTCAATCAATTTTGAATCTCATTAATGCCTGAAAAGTTAGATTTTTCTTTTATTTATGGTTAGGTAAATACAATGGTATTCATCCTTATGATCAAATGATGATTGCTTAAGTAAGCAACTTAATATTTGCTTACTTCTTTATTTTATTATATTTACTTAGCTATATTTCGCATTTTTTTTTTAAATTTAAAATATAGTATGTAAAATATATGGTTGAACTGCTGGAAGATAGGCTAATTTTTCACAACATATTCAAATACAATTTTTTGACAACCAAATATAAATTTTAATACAATGCAAGACTTTTTATGTACTGGGCACAGAGAATTTAAATGTTTTCACAAATAAAAATGTTTACTATGAAAAAAAAATCAAGTGTTTCGTTTTTGTTTTATAAAAAGATTACACCTAATTTCAAGTTTTAATAATTTTTAGGACAATATTGCTGAGTCAGTTTTAGTAATAGACGATGTACTATCAGTAAATGCATTGCTAAACTTGAACCGCGAATTGAGGTCATTAACATTATATCAGAAGCAAACAACATAAAATTTACGAGTTTTTTAACTCCATGTCCTTGATAACGTAAGTTTCCAAAGTATGTAGAGATCAAACTTTATCTAATGCCTAAAATGTAATATAAATTAAACGAATTTGGGTGGGTGAGTTGTTACAGCTTATTTAATTCGGTTATTTGAGAAATTAATCCTGAAATTGAAAAAGAAAAACAATCAGTTTATGAGTTTCTAGATAAAATAGTCCAATTGTCAAGTTTTCTCTATGTCAACTTTAAAAAACATGTATGAAATAAAATGTTTTCTTAGTAGATATAAGTTATTAGATCACTGTCAAAAATGTTCTGTTATTATAATGGATTCTCAGTTTAAATATTGATGTTTGAAATAAGTCCGTAGTTTCCTTTATTTTAGTGAATAAAATAAATTTGAAATTTATTAATTAAATCAAATTGTATCCTTGTATAGTCTGAATACTTTTTATTACATCAATAGTCCAACGTTTCGGGCCTCTCGGCCATTATCAAGGACAATAGTGTGGATTAATTGAAAATTAAAAGTTTTAAAAACTAATGAATTTTTAAATAAATATGTAACTAAACATAAGCTTAAGTAAGCTTATTAATAATAAATATGACTCTCTAATAATTGACTTTTTCATAGGGTGACTTAAAATTAATGACCTGGGTAGAATAGCCTGCAAAACGATTTTTAAAATTTAATGTGAGGTGAAAATTTATATTTGAAGTTATGTTATATTATTAGTGATAATGTTCTTGTTATAATTGTTAAAAATGAATATATAATGAGCTGTTAAATATTTAGATTGTCCTTGACGATGGCTGAGATGGTCGAAACGTTGGACTATTGATGTAATAAAAAGTGTTGAGTCTATACAAGGATACAATTTAATTTATTTAATAAATAATTACCAGTCTCAAGAAATTAAAAAAATTATATTTAAAATAAATTTTATCAGTAATTTAAAGTTTATCAGTATAAAATATAAATATAATTACAAAATAAATTATAAACACGCTGCAAAAAAATAAGCAAATATTAGGCTGTCTATGAGGAATCATTTCAATATACTCTGACTGAATACCTATTTATTTAAATATATATAAAAGATAAGAAAATATTTTGATTAGAGCATTTTTTTTTCAAATTCAAATAATACAATCTGTTACAATTAGGGGGGAAAAATAATAATATTAAAAATAAAATATTTTTAACAATGCTATTGGTTAGTGCTTGTGGACTATAGTGATGTTTTAAGGAACTATGAAACATTGAAAATACAAAATCTTTAAAAACGATCAGTTGCGCATAGATAAATATTATTTCAAAAATTAAACTTTTTCTATATTTTTAGTGTTAATTATCGCCAATTAAATTCTTTAAATATAAATTATTTAATTAATACAATCAGGAAATGAAATTTTCATCTCAACTTCGATTTGCTGTTTTAAACTCTAAAAAAAAAATGTCATAATTGTAGTATGTTAATGTATGCGTTTTGGGTTCTACTGTTTTTGGTGTTTTACGTCCAACGGATGTGGGTAGCCCTGACTAGAAGCAAATCAGGATGACTAACTCAACTTGGGAAAAAGTGGAGGTGGTGTTTCTCAAATGAGTGATTCATTTGAGCGGTTGAGAGCAAAAGATATCATTTTGATCTCATCGAAGTATTTATAAAAATTTAATTATTTAATTATTAATTAATTCATTGCTGAGTCAATTAACTTAAGATGGTTTATAATAGTTGGATTTGCATGTGCCTCGCAAGAGGTTTAACAGAAAAAAAAATTATTTATTCAAAAATACTTTGTTGAACGTTCCCTAATTTTTTTGATTGTCCCAAAAGTCTAGCTTTGACTTACTCCACTTTAAGTGGTAGTTAACGGTTCATTTATGCTAGGTCTAAAATAATTTGAAAAAATAACTACAAAAATAACGTTAGATTCTGTTAATTTGCATTGTGAAAGGTATCTATAATATTTTTTAGAAAGTTTTGGTTTGCTCAACGAGAGCAATATGAACCAAGATGCGTGGCAAATTGTGATTTCGTCAGCTCGGCATTTGACCCCTGATGATGTAACAGGTAGATTGGATAAGATCACTCAGCTCTCAAGTGTTTATTCTACCTCCAGTTCTCCCAAGGGCTCCTTGTACTCTGGCTCTTCGTGTCCGATTCAATGAACCATCCTAAGGAATAAATTTCGTACAAATAAATATTTCTTTTAGCTTAGATGTATTTATTCGCTTATTTTACACCGTAGCCATTGAGTCTGGCCCAATTAGTTTTTGTAAATTAAATTATCAATATTCCAAGTTAATATTTTTTTTTTTTTTATTTTATTTATTTGTTGATATTTACGACTGTATAAAAAAATACAACCAGTAAATTTGATCATAATGACATATCATATGATACAGGATGTAGAGAAACTACCCAGTAGTAGAAACTCTAAAACAGTTTACAATATAAGGTCACGAGGCCATCTTCTTTTCAGGCGCCTTGGAGGATTGCCAGGAATGGAAGAGGAAGCAAGGTTAGAAACGAGTGGGTTTGGGTGGTTAGGGAGTTTATTATGGAAGGAATAATATCGGGTTCGGGCTAGATCGGTTACATAGGAACATTTAGGTCTTTATGGATGGTTTTATTAGTAACAAAATAAGGAGCATTGAGGATTTTACGAAGGATTTTGGATTGTAAATATTGGATACGAGAGGAATTCGAAGGTTTAGTGGAGCCCCAAAGCTCAACTCCAAAGTTAATATTTAAATTGATTAAAATACTTCAATAAGTACATACCTACCTACATATATTGATATAAAATCTAATACCTTCTAGATTTAATATCTTGTCTAATTAAAATTTATAGTGACGTAGAAATAATAATAATTATAAATAAATCGTATACTTTCTAACAATAATTATAAATAACTTAACCTATTTGTAAAAGAAATAACCGAGGTGTTATGCATGAGGTGTGCATTGAGTAATAACAGTTTGGCTGAAAAGTGCATAGGCTCACACATACAAGGTGCTACAAGTATTAAATCCATTTGGTTTTTAATTAGCACCAACCTTCAAAAGATACGTATATAAATTTGACAGCTGTCGGACTATTAGTTTGATATACCATTTTGAGTGAAGCAACTTTTGTTAGTTTGAAAAGATGGATAAAAAAGAATTTCGTGTGTTAATAAAGCATTGCTTTTTGCCGAAAAAAAATACTGTTGAAGCCAAGGCTTGGCTTGATAAACATTATTCGGACTCTGCACCAGGAAAATCAACTGTTGAGAAGTGGTTTGCTAAGTTTAAACGAGGCGAAATGAGCACTGAGGACAATGCACGCAGTGGACGCCCCAAAGTTATCGACGAAAACATCAAATCCACAAAATAATTTTGGATGGTCGTAAAGTTAAGTTGATCGAGATAGCTGAGACTCTATAGATATCAAAGGAACGTTTTGCGTAAGCTGCGTGCAAAGTGGGTGCTGCGCGAGCTCACAATCAAACAAAAACAACGAATTGATGATTCTGAGCAGTGTTTGTAGCTGTTCTATCGTGATAAACCCGAATTTGTGCGTCGATAAGGATGAACATGATGGACGATGGATGAAACATGGCTCCATCATTTCACACCGGAGTCCAATCGACGGTCAGCGAGTGGACAGCACGTGCTGGACCTTTGGAGTCGGCGTGGAAGGACGTAACAGTGGGCTGGCAAGGTTATGGAATCAGTATTTTGGGGTACGCATGGTAGAATATTCATCTACTATTTTGAGAAGGGAAAAACCATCAACAGGGACTATTGCATAGCCTCATTTGAAGAAGAACTTCATGAAGCAGTGCTGTTTCATGAAGGCAATGCATCGTGTCACAAATCAAAGAAAACGAAAAATTCCATGAATTGGGCTTTGCTTCCGCATCCACCGTATTCTCCTGATCTGGCCCCCAGAGACTTTTTCTTGTTCTCAGACATCAAGAGAATGCTCGCTGAGAAGAAATTTAGCGCCGATGAAGAGGTTATCACCGAAACTGAGACTAAAGATAAATCATACTATAGTAATGGTATCGACAAATTGTATGATCGCTGTAATCGTTTTATCGCCCTCAGACTTTAATTAAATAATAAAATAAAATTTTACAAAAAAAAAAGAAATTGTTTTCTATGTTAGCCTACGAACTTTTCAGCCCATCTGTTATGTAATAGTCCTTATTATTTTAAAAATGTTAATGTTAATGTTAATTGTGGGGTCAGCATTGGTTTCCTAACCCTAGGCTTACGTTACTAATTTTTATAAAATCAATAGGTGGGGAGCAAATTGAAATAATTTTAAAAAATGACCTGAACAGTTGAAAAAACAGAAATTTTGATACTATTAACTATTTGTTGGGTATTTTTGTTAATCCAAATAAGTTCATTAGTGCTATTACAATTTTTTGAAATGGAAGTGTATTTTCCTGTTTCGTTTGATGGACATCTTTCATTGCATACTAATTGTCGTTTTGATTCAGATTTCTTGCCCAAGTACTTACCCCTCTCGTTTATTTTGGCATGATTTACCATTCTCTGTTCATTTAAATTCATATTATGGAACAAATCAGATTCTAAATGATTTAAATATCCAATGTGGTCTTTAAAATCTTTTATCTGAAGATCGGTCACTCAGGGAAATAGATCTCGACCGAAACTCGAATTGTTTCAGTCTTTCTTCTTTCCAGAAACTGAATGGATTTTCATCTTCTTGTTCCATCATCGATGAAGTTTCGAGGATATTTTCAATCCTCTTCAGGTGATATAGACTGCCTCTGAATTTGAAGAACCCTCTTCTGTGAAACGCATTTTTGTCTTTAATTTTTAATTTATTCATGGAAGAGAATATTTTTCTGTCCCCCTCAACCTTCCGGTGATCTTTCATGGCTTAATCTGTAGACTCCATGACTACATTGTAATATAAATAAGTAAATACATCTAATCTAATAAAAAATATATGTATATATTTTTAAATTATATGATTCATAATATTTGTAATTATTTACATTTGGAAAATAATGTTTTAATTAATTTTTTTTTTCAGGTAAGTGTAAGGAGTTGGGCTTTGAGCTGGTATGATTCTTTTTTCTTTTATAACTGAGGTCTCTGATAGTTGTAATAAGCACACTAAAACTATCAGAATATATCAATACAAATACAGTTGTACCTCTATAACGAAACCTAAAATCATACACCGGGAAATAATTAATAGCAAATGAAAACTCGCTATAGAAAAATATAAGAATCGGGCTACTATCTAAAAATCAAATATACTGATTATAAATTCACATTATTCCAATCTCATAAGCGCAAAAGAGACAATTAACAATACTAAAATTAAATTGAATAATTGCAAAACAGAAATAAACAAACTGACTTACTATTAGAGAACAGTTGAGAATATGGAAATTAAAAAAAATAAACACACACTAAGTTCTACTGCAAACCTTGTACGAGTTCCAGTTAGGTTATTGCAGTTATGCAGTAACTCTCAGTTACAAAGTAATTTTAAGTAAAGTTTTTCTTTTTAATTTTAGTTTGTATTTTGTTCATTTTATTGTTTAATAATTAGTTTTTTTGTGTGTGGATAAAATCTTCATTAGATATTTTAAAAAAAAGTGTCAAGTGGTCCTCATCCAAGGATCATCCAAGCAATGCAGAACAGAACTGGAAACTAAATATTTTCACTGTTCAAAATTGATAATTTTTTTTTCTCGAAAATAACAGAAAATTGCGATTACCCACTAATCTATTCAAAACTTGGGGCTGTGAGTTTTTTTTTATTTAGGAATAATATCTGTTTTGGAATAAAATTTTATTTTCGATATTATGATATTTCGGAGAGAAGCTATCGGACATAAACATGAGTATATTTCATGAACAATATTGATACATCGTTATTTTCTTACATCCTTAATATAACCTACTGGTTTATGGATAAGATATAGAGCTCAATGGTCATAATTCTCGTTCAAATTGCCTTTCTTCCATGGCATTATCAGGAGAAATATAATTACTAGAGACCATCCTCTTATTTCTAATACGTACCAGCATCCACTCTTATTGCTAGTGCTCTTCTCCCCACTTCTAGTACTTATTTTCCCTCCTACCTGGTCAGTTCTGACATAAGTGGGGTTTATCCTGTTCGTAAGCAACCTATTCTAACCAGATTGGGTGGGTCGATAATTTTGGGCATTTTGTGGATCCATCAAGAAAAAAGTCAACCCAACTAGACCGCTGTAGACAGGTTGCTGAGGGACATTTTATCTCCCATTGCTAGAACGTCGTTCCATTACTCACGTTAAATATCTGTCCCTTCAATGATATTACATATTGTGCATTGGTTTCCTTACTATTTGTTCGCATAAACTGCTTGCCTAACAACCGTATGATTACCATTTTGATACTGTTTTTCAATCCTTTTCTCTCTTATTTATGAGGTTTTTATTTGCACCTTTATTAAAATCATAATTGATTTTTCTGCATGTCAGATGTTTTCCAATTTTCAGGCTCTTGAATAATACTCCCGTTCTTATAATCAGTCCCAATCATTACTCCCAAACTGGTTGAATCTCTCTGTTATATCTTTCCTAACTTAGAACTTATTTTATTTAATCTCTTACTTGAGTGACGCTTCACCGCTCGGACGCCCTTCAAACTGAACTATAAGCTGACTGTTGCAGGAACCTCTTTCTCTTCTGCCGATACAGGATCTGCTAATTGGCGTGGGGTACTCCTGCTAAGGAGGTAATTAGTCGCCCATCGATCTACTCCTGAGCCCCCCTCCATCTCCAATCTAATGGGGTATTAGTTATCTGTTAGTTCATGAGGATATCCTCGTCAATTAGGTATTAATCTGTCAATTACAAAATAAAATGATCACAGACAGATTTCAATGTATAATAAGAATGCATTAGAAATTTCTTTTATTATTTTATTGAGAAAAAAAATTAAATTTTAAGATGAATATATTTTTTACTGACAAAAACCCTAATTAGTTCCTAATTGGGATTGGAGTGTCTATTGCCGCTAAAACAACCTAAGGAGGTTTAGCTGCAGTTTTTTAATGAAATGTTTATTAAATGTGAATTCTCTGAAGAAAGCTCAAATCAGTTAATCTTGAAATTTTTTACATGATCCTTAAGTCCTTCGACGAAAATGAAAAATTATTTATTTTAACCTATATAAAGTAAATACAAGAGATGTTTTCGTGGATACAGTAAGTGCCCTCATCCCAATATTAACCATATTCATAAAAAAAAAAATAATAGAGTTCCTTAATTTTTAATGTATTTTCAAGCGCCGAATGCTATAGAATAAAAAATTATTGTATCTATATCGATGGACTAAAGAGTATGTTTTGAAAACTTATGGTCTACCTCAAAAATTATCGTTGATAATCGCTTCCTAATACCTATGTATTTTTTCTTCAAAATTTATTTGTAAATTTTATTTACATTACATCTAAAATTTTATTACCTAAAAAACGAAACTAGTTATATAATTTTTAAGTTTACTAAATTTTAATAACTAAAATTCTTAGGTGCTAAATTATCAATTTTTATACAATACATCAATACATTTTTTTTTGTGTGTACGTCCCGTATTGTTTTACCCATTACACGTTGAAGGCGAAGTAGGACTCCAAGAGATCCCAGCCCTTATCTCTCAGCTGCGTCTCTAATATTGAAAGCCTGTGAGGGTGTAAGTAGAGTAGCTGATGTACATGAAGATGCGGCTGATCGTTCACGAACACCGATAACGTTTGGCAGGAAATTTTCCTCGATCACTGACTTTACATCTTTAATGTACTTGTTGAATCCATTATTTGAATTATTAATTAAGGAAAACGCTATAATTAAGTATTTATTGCTTAGGGAAAGATTTTTCTTTCTGTACAAATTTGATCTCCTTGGAGAATGCTGATAAAATCCGTTTAAAATTAATTTTCGAATAATCGGTTTGAATAAAGCCTATTTCAATATTTAATTAATCTTCTTTTACTTGATCCTTTATTTTTATGATAAACATAACGAGGATTAATAAAGAGTATTTGAAAGGCAGAACAATAAAACAGGTTTTGATGTAAATTAATGGATTGATATGTGGGATGTGGAAGTTGGCGTAATGTTTGGGCGGGGTCCGCTGAGTCAGGCTTTTAAAGGATTATGGAGTTTTAATAAACCTGTTCCCTTCTGCTTGTAAAAATAGAAATATGTGTTTTTATTGGGGAAAGCCTTTTTTGAATTTGTAAATTAGTAAGGAAAATAAATTAACAAGGGATATTCAATTTTTTTATTGGGTGTTACTGGTAAGTGAATTCTTAAAATAGAATCTTAATATCATTTTAGTAAAATGTTTGGTATTTTTTTTTTCATATTTCTTTATTTTGAGACCTCAGAACACTCTTTAATTAGTTTTTTTTTTTACCTTAGATGTAGGTAATGGTTAGTTCTTAAGTGTGAAGAACTAATGTCCAGCATTTTAATTTTTTCCAACTTAGGCTATCTTCCAGCCACAAATTAAGTTCGAAAGGAGTGAAGATTATTTTCGGTAAATAATAATTTTATTTAGAGTTCTAAATAGAGATGTAACTTGAAAATAATTTTAGTTGATTAAAATTTAGTAGTTACTATATAATTTTTATTTTTTTATAAACCGATTCCTATTTATAAATAAAATACGTAACAAAACAATAATCTGTTATAAAAATGCTCATTCAAATCATTTTTATGGACCTTATTTATATCACATACTATAATAAATCATGTATTTTTATATACATTTTTACAAATGAGTTTTAGTATGAAATAATTATGTTTTTTCTAAAACGTTAGATTTTTTGTATGGCATCAAGAGTGCCATATCATCATTATTATCTTTATTATTTTTTGTTGACTCATTGTATTTCTATTTAACATTTTTCTTGGAAACGGTAATTAAATAACTTGTTCTGTATGAGTCACTTATCTTATAATTACTATCCTTTGATTCTCCGATCAGGTCGTTTATCAATTTTTTTTTAAATTACAAATATAAAGAAACAGTACAAAAAAGTCAAATAATACGAAAATGCTATACATTTTTTTTTTTGTTGAAGACAAACATTTTAAAGTTAAATAAAACAAAGTGAATAATAACAATAAAAAATTTTTTTTATATTGCTTGATCAAAAAAATATTAATAATAATTCGCTCTATGTTAGCCTACTTGCAAAGAAAATGTTAATATTACCAAGATATGTACGTTCCCATAAATAAATAAAATTTGTATTTTTTATTTTTTTTTATATGTGAAATATGTTTTTGCTTGTGAAATAAGGCACTGACCTTTAAACTCCTAAAGCTAAGTACAACACTGATTATTGAATTTTATGTCTTGTCTGGTGTTAATGGGATCTTTTTGAAAGCGGTCTACCTGACTACTCATTTAATTCAACGGTTGAGCGAGAGTAATGACCATATCACTCTGTTTAATAGTCGGTAATAAAACGGTACTCCTTTATGAACTTGTTATCAGTGATTATGTGCTGATAACTGTAACGTTTACTGTCAGTAGTATTTTTATTTTCTCATTAATCATCTAGAAATACAATCTCTAACTAGTTTAATCGATTTCTACGAAAATTGATAACACTAAAATATAAATAATTTTATTGTATTTAGGTCATTACGCTATGTCGCTACACCGAAGTATGATGGCGCAGATGTAAAATTTTGTGAAACTTACTTCATTGTTTTGGCAGTTTCAAAAATGCATTTAATAGATGTTTGTAACAGGATTTTTGAGCTCGCCAAAACTAAAAAGTCTTTCACTAAATTTTACAGTTGCGTGATTATACTTACTGAGCAGTGGTATGTTGATTAGAAAAAGATTTTTTTTTTAATAATAAAATTTATTTATTCCAATTAATTAATTTATCAATAAATAGTTGAAAACTATTTTGATTTTTCTGTATCGCAGCCCTGTCCATCTCCTTATTGAAATAAAGTTATAACATAACATTTTTGGTTATATTACACTACTCAAAATTGCAAATAATGTAATTTTAAAGTATCATGCTTTCTTTAAATAAATATTATTTACAATTTACAAATAACCTATAGGGTGTCATGATAAGCAAAATCATTTAATTTATCATTAATAACTTGACATCAATTCAATTCAGGATTCTATTACATTTATTAAATTAATAATAATTCATCCCCTTTACTTAAAATCAACTAATCAATGAAAATGAATATAGGCTGTTGTTGCTTAAAACCCCAGCAATGTATGGCTATAATAACTAAAAAAGTTATTTGAAAATTATAATTTATCATTAAAAATTATAAATTTTATTTTATTTTTAATAGGGTTGTTTCCATTTATCGATTTAAAAAATAATTATATCTAGCTATCTTAATAAAAATAATAATGAAAAATCTATTATTAAGAATGTTCCTACATTAAATAATTAATTATTCGTTTAGTTTCTCCCGTCATTTTTGTATTAATATATAACCTTATATTTAAACTGGTCTCTTTGATTATTTGCTTACCTCCTCCAGTAATTGAAAGGGCTCCAGTTTATTTATTCTTATATTATTAATTATATTTATTTTTACTCTTATTATATTTATTTATTTATAGATTGTTATGAAATTATCATTTTATAATTTTATTCTTATATTTTTATTTAGTAGTTGTATCTTTGCCTAATAATACCAATACTCTAATTATTTCTTTTCTAAGATTCATGCGTGAACTGGGTATATTAAGAGTAGGTATTTAAAAACGTAGGTTTGTTCTGGCTGTTAATTATTCAGTTATTTTTAAGAGAGTTGAGATATTTCTTTTAATACTATTTATGATGGAAATTAATGATTTATTATTTACTCGTATAAATTAAATTATAATCCTACAGTTCATGAGCCCAAAAAGAGAACAGACTAAGTTATTTCAATTCAATTTTGAATTACTTTAATGAAATCTACAGTTTTCAATTAGGATTCAAACAGTTTTTTTTTTTTTAAATAAAAGTGTTTTTACTACTAATCACACGAAAGTAAATATTATGATATACTTTGTAGTCGATGCAACTTGCTTTAATTATAGTGATAATCGACGGTATAACTAATAATTTCTGAGATATAGTTTTCACAAGGCAAGTGTCTTTACTGAACAACAAGAAATAACAAAAAATGAAAGTATTTTGGAAAATGTCATAAATCTAATTTGTAAAGCATTTAACAAGCTTCTGTTTGTGGAATGATTTATTTATTTACAAATTGTTGATTTCATTTGAGAAAGAACGAAAAGATGTGAAAAATTCGAATCTCGAGTTCCAACACTCTTTTTAATTATTCATGTAAAACTTCTGCCACATTAGAAGCATTGCAGAGTAATTTTTTTCGTAGTAATATTTCTCTTAGTTTCTTATTATTCAAAAAAGAAAACATGTAATAAATCAAAAACTGATTTTTTTTTGTAACAGTTTCGAATAACATTAATTTTTTTGTATTCCTCCATACCATGGTTGGGAGAGTCAACAATTTTTACTCTTAGCTGTATATAGTTTTCATTAAAAGAAAAATAGCGGGGTGAAATTACATGATTTTTTTTTCCACGCGCTAATAAACTGAATCATAAATAATTCATGTCATTTTTTATCGTTATAGAAATTATAAAATTTCTGCCTCCTTGCTCACGTAATTTGGTTAGGATTGTTTCCACAGTAACATTAATTATACCTAATTCCTCCAGAACATGCTAGCTCTCATAGTGAAGTTGAGTATTAGTTTGGTACCCGAGGGGCCAAGTCCTTTAAGGGCTTTGCTTAACTACTTAAAACTTTCTTCAGGACTTCTTTTTGGACCTCTTCTTTCTCTTAGATATTGGTCTTTCTTTCTGTTGTATTATAGCGCCTTCTTTCTTTCGAAGGTGAGAAGACATAATTTGGAGTGGTATTTAAAGAAAAATCTTTTTATTAGAGATGTCTCACTGCTAAGATGCTATTAGTTTTGAGTCGGAATATCATACATATGAATAAATAATAAATTGTGAAATTCATAAATAAATGGAGGAGAAAAAAGTATAAGGTCGAATATCGGATTCAACCAGGACAAGCCGAGACCACATATCATTCTTGATATTTCTCGACTTTGTTATCTTTTGTTAGGTTGTTGTATTCTTGGCAGAAACAGAATATTTGTTATCCCCACCTCCTGGAACCCTGAAGTGTGAACTTTTATAGCAACAGAAAAATAGAATTTTTTTGCTCATAATTTTCACCCATCCTTTTATTTATTTATTTTTTTTTTCGAAAATCACAAAAATAGCTTCAATACAAACCGACCGACCTATACAAAACATGTGGACGTATGGAGAGTGATAAGTGAAAGTTAAGTGATGCGCGCACTGCACGAGATTTGAAAAATGCTTTTGAGGACCTATGGAGCGCCAGAGTAGAAATATCAAGTAAATAATATTGACTAACCCAGTTTTGGGAATCGAACTCACAAAGCATTGAACGCTCTCCAAGACCTTCGTTGTAACGTACTCTGTAATCACGTCAATTTACTATTAGGTATTAGTAAAATTGAGACATTGTCCATAATTTAGAGTTAATACTTTATTTTCAATATTTCAATATCATGTAAAGGGTAAATGTGTTTCAGAGATAGGTACCCGTTGGTATCTCACCCACTCATTTATTTTATCGGGCCGTGTGTCTAGCCGTAGTTTGGGTAGTAATGGCTAGTAAAGCCTCGATACCGTCTGAATTATTCCTTGCTGGAACTTCCCGGAGCAATTTAAGCGCACGGGCCTATACGTAACAGGTAACGGGAACTGTAAATACGAATGAGGGTTGAAGTTGGACATCCCACACACCCTCACCGTGTAGTTTCCACTTCCTTATTCATCAGTTACCCTCGAGTATACTACTTTCTGCTTCGAGTGCTTCTGAAATAGTGATCAAATGACTCCAAAGCGATATCTGGGGCTCATATCGACTTGAGATCCTCCTCCGCTGCAGTCGGTGAAAATAAATATTTTTAATATTACATTGTCTTGATGAAAGTTCAATAAGTTACAATATTAGTTAGAATTAACTATGATATGTTTATGACTATCTAATAAAATAAAGTCGAGGAAGATTCATTGATACAAAATATGTTTTATTGAACGGCGTGAATCCTTTCCTTCTATTTCACGCCGTTTCTCAATTTCATGCGCAATTAAAATATTTTTCTTTTTAACTATCATAAAGTCTCCTCTTCTCGTTTTAAGCATATATTTAAAAACAGATATAGGACCGTCGCTCCCTGGGGGTCTTAGTGGGGCGGGTCCGATCAGGAGGATCAAAGGGTTTTTACGAAAACAGTGAAATAATATGTAATGTATGTTATATGTCCCCGTTCTGTGGGCCAGCTTGGCCAGTATTGTAAGCCCCGCCTTCAGCAGACCCAGCCAACCCCTTATAATGCTATGTGGCAAAGGAAGGGCGCTAAATATGCATGTATATATTTAGATATATTTATGTATTATCTGTTTAATAAAGGAGGTAAGAAAAAAAAACGGGGAGTGGTCTTAGTGGGGCGGGTCCGGCCGGGAAGGATGGCCTATTTTTCCCGTTATGATCTCCTCCTGTGAGATTATGACTTGTACAATGACCAACCTATTTGTTATAATTATCTGTTTGAAATGTCAGATAAGTAAGGCTACCATGGAGGGTGGGAGTGGGGGGTTTCAGGCCGTTTTTCAATTTCAGGCGCTTTTTACTTATCTTTTAGTGTACCAAATTATTATATTTAGGTAAAAAATAAGAAAAAATAAAAATGGACTGATTTTGGAATGAATGTCTCAAAAAATAATTCTTGCTTATGAACATTCTCACTTTTTAAGTAATTCAGATCTTTATGTCAAAACAAATAAGAACTTTAATGTTAGATGTAACATAAACGTTCGAGTTGCTAACATCATAGCTCGAATATAAGGCAAGCATACCAAAAGCAAATCTTATTATACTGTCTGACGCTACGGATTTTGCTAAGTCCAATATATGATAGGGATCTAGTTCAACTAGTTATATTAATCTGCAAACCTAATAAATTAAGGTGTACTCGTTGAATGGATGAAGCTGAATGAACGACTCGTCGGCTGAACGACTCATTGGAGAAAGCAGGTCGTTCTAAAGGCCATCGACTTGTGCAACCTGCCGTTTTGGTCGATGTAGTCTGCCCGCATGTTTGTCTGCTTGCTAGTGTATTCTCTTCTAGCAGGGGCCCTCTTGTGTTGATGTCATTCAGTTTAGAGCGAGTGTATAAAATGTAGTCTATTCTATCTATTTTTATCCATTTTTATAGTTTATAATTTGGTTCGAAGCTCCTAGAACTTCACTAAAAACTATTTACTCTGCTACCCTGACACACACTATCTCCGATTCCCGTGAAAGTTTATGTTGTGAATTTTATGAAACCCAATACAAAAATTTAGGGAATCCCTATTCGGATTATATTGCCTGCCTCTTTTGGTTTAGTTCGAGGAGAGGAAGAAAGAGGAAAAAAAACTGAAGAAAGAACAGAATCTTAATTATGTAAAATGTTACGAGAATGTAGTTCAAATCGATACTTTTTATCAAAATTAGTATATGGATACACCTAATTGTTCATTCATTGTTTTGTTTAAAGCCAAAAACCATGAAATTAACAGCTACAAAAAAAAAAAAGTTATTCTTTTGTTAGTATTAAGTTTCTGCTGGCGTTACTGTTAGTTGAAACCTATAACTACAATGGTACTGCGTTTTCTAATAATATTGGGCCTAAATTTGTATTTATATATGCAGTCACCCTATTAACAATTTTATTAATGGGCATCGAAGAGCTTGGAAGTATGTTGTCTTGAACATTTGACCAACTCCTCACATACTATCGGAACCTCTTTAGTCTCTATTTTTGAAATTGAAAAAGTTTTATTTAGATTGAATATTTCTTAACTCGTATATCTGATGGAGAAACTGCCTGCCTATGGCACGCCAGTGTGTTGTTTTGACTTAGTCATTGGTGGACCTTGTCAGTAGCTATCGAAGTTGAGAAATACTTTTATCTAAATCAAATAAAAAATAACCTTCCTATGAGATAATTTGGACTTAAAAGATTTTGATAGTTACACGATAGTTTAAAATAATATTTATGCTTGTTTATCCTCGTCAAGCCTCATTTAACTATTATTAGATATCAATTTTTAATTGGGCTCGTTTAATTTTAATTTTCAGTATGTCAGAAATATGAGTTCATGTTAATTTGCAATTATGCTGCAACTGAAAATTTAGAATCAACAGGCAATTTTGGTGTATCATAAAAAATAATTTGTTTCTCCTAATGGTGAAGTGCATTTGAATTTTCGCGATTCTAATTTAATCTTGGCCCTTTGCCCCTAGGATAAAATAATGTTTTGACTTATTAAAATATATTAGAACTCAAAATTCAGAAATGATTTTTTCGATTGTATACTTCATTTTATTTTGTAATTAATAAATGAGATAAAACTAGAATTTTCTCCTATGAGAAATATTTATTTCTCAATAAATAATATTTTAAAATCAATAGTTTTGAAAGTGAATGTAATTTAGTATTTATGCCCGTTATATATGCATAAATATAGTAAAAATGCTATATTTAAATTTTTTTTACTTAAAAAAAAAAAATGTTTTAAGTGCATAATATAAATTTTTTTCTGAGGTATTCAGATAGACGGATTTACAAGAAGATAATATTTTAACTTAAATTCTGTTCCTACATTAAAAAAAAAATTAAAATTAAAATCTGTACCGCTACAACCCATGAAGGGTCAGGGGTTCAGTACTTTTTAAGGGACTACTGTTACTAGACTAACGGTTGTGTATGAAGGTGATTTCGTCAGAATCACGCTCGACCACCGGACTTTTACCCAATTACAGATACCTAATTTAGGAGGCAGGGTGGGCTCAGGAACCCACTGGGATGACTCACGGTTACAGAAAACAATTTTCAGCCTAGCCGGATTCGAACTCAGGTCTTTAAAGTTAATAGCATCGTGCCTTACCCCGGTGCTACCGCGCTCCTTTCAGCTCATGTATTGCAAAAGAATGATCCAACTTATTTTTAGAAGTGTCAAATTACTAGATCATCAATAATAGCGAGTAAAATCACAGGGACGTATTGCCACAAACGTATTATATTTTTGTACACGTTACAATTATATTTAAAAAACTATTAAATCGTTTATAATAACAAAAAATTAGATATTTGAAATGTCGATTTATGACTTAACTTAATAAGTCATAAATCGAATTAAAGGCCGTTTAAGTTTTAAAGTAGGGGGGCTTATTTTAAGATTTACGAGAGTTTGTAGTTTCGAAGTTTTTAGCTTCTTATTTTTTCCAAAATGATCAAAAACCAGTCCATTGTTGATTTTTAAAAACTAAAAAAAAAAAGGTCTTAAAGTGTTATTTTTTACCCTGATAGTACAATAATATATTTTCAAAACATAGTTCCTTTTTGAGTCTTCAAATTTCCATACCTTCGATTGATTTGGCATGTGATTGAACATGACAGCGTTCGGGCTATAAAAGCTTTATCTTTATTTATTACAAATGTCTCGGTAAGCCAATATAATCCTGGCGTGAAGAATAGAAAAAAAGTGATCTGACTCATTACAAACATAATGACCATTATGTTATATTTAAGTGTTGAATAAGAATGTCGCCTTCTAAGTGCTCTCCACTTAAGAGCTGTTCTGGTAATCTCCAAATGTCTGGTACTTCATATCAAGTGGATTTGTTACATTAGTCAGAAAGAAACATTACTAAAATGTTTTAAATTACAAAAAAAAATCAGTAAATAAAAGTGGTGTTGGCCTGAATATAAATAATTTTCGGCACTACTATAATTGTCACACAAACCTAAAAATTATAGTTTTCGGGCCTGCGTGTGCCTGTGTTTGTGATTTCATTGGTTTCAATTGTTGAAAGTATTGAGAAAAATTTATAAATTTGGTTGTAAGTTTCTAAAAATTATTAGATTTTTTTTTAGTTCCTAGTACTATATCAGTGACTAGAGACCATATTATTTTATCATTATGTTATTTTATTTATTTATTTTTCATACAGACAGTTTGATTATGTTTATTCTTTTGTTTGTATATATTTTAAGAGTTTTTTTTAATTTATTGATTTATTTATTTTTTTTATTCATTTATTTATTTTATTTTATTCTAGTATGTATGAGATCATTTATCACTATTACCTATTGCCCACAAATGTGTGACAGATTGTAATATCTATCAATAAATATAAAGTATTAAAAAAAAGTAGTACTATTTAAAAATTGGTTTATAATGGAATTTTAAAATATAGTAGAAAAAAGAAATTCGGGAAAATCAGTAATGTGCCTTTTTATGTAATATCTCATTTATTGAGTATGAAATTTACATAATAGCAAGATCACCAAAATTCATAGGCTTTTTTTTTTAAATCCTATTTACGAAATTGATATAATTGATTAAACAAAATATACTAATATCAGAGAGCAAATATTTTAAATTTTGACTATTCAAAAATTGATTAGAGATGTTTTCTGAAACCCGAAAAGAATTGATGATGTTATATTTTCGTACCAAAATCAATGAGGATGTTTTAATTGATTAATTGAAAACTTCTTCTTGCCTTAGTTACATTCTTGATCCTTGAAAACTGAGACATTTCTTTTTTAATAAAAAAACAGACAAAATAATAATATAACAATTGCTATTTATGTTTGGTAGAACCTTATTTTTCTGTTTAATAAAGTTACGGTAATGTTTTGGAGCAAATAGTGAAGTCATTGTGTCGTCCAACATATTACAAACATATGCTTAATTTTTGCCAACTTTTGATTTTATTTATTTTTTTTGTTGGGGTCAAAGTTTTAATTTTGTGGGACCACTACTCGAAGAAAAACGTCAACGCCCTAGGCCGGATTTGAACCGGCACCGCCAATAGATATAAAATTGGTGAGACTGTCAGAGGTTAATGAGCTACTGGCGGGCCGATTTTATATTTTGTATTTCATTGTATTTGTTAGAGCTCGCCGAACGGCAACTAACTCAAATACCTCTTTTACGCTAGTAGAACAGAAGCGGATGATCCGAACAGTTATCAGGGCCGACACCCTAATCAGATGTAGAAGCACCAGGCGAGCAGGGTTGTCAACCACACATGCCCACATACAACCAGAACCCCAACCAGGACCCGGATCCGTTATGAATTATGCAAGTGTCCAGCGGCCCCCCAACACTAAATTCATACCCCTGCCCTCGATCCTACAATGAATATTTAGCCCCTCCAGTCCTTGCAATTTGTAGCCCCACCGTGAAGCATTAATATGCATTTAGTAGCCCTAGTAGTTAATACCGATGGCTTTTTGCTAATTGCAAAGTCAAGTCTATGTTAATTGAAAACGTCAATTGGATTAGATAACACGGCCGGGGAGAATATAGGCACCTTTGATTGCCTCACTGATACATAGTATTATTTTTGTAATGTAATAAATGTATGGTCTATAACAATTATTTTATCGACTAATTATATTATATTATGAATGGCATATGGTCCGGGTGCGGTAAAAAAAAAAAAATTCAAATAGTAGATAATTATACTATTTTATTGAGCCAACGTTTCACCCCACGTTGCAGAGCTTCGTCAGGGCTAAAAAAGATACAAACACTATAGTTACAAAAAGGAAAAAAAAAAAAAAGAAAAAACATAAGTGTAAAATAACAGGGGTATAAAATGTAAAAAAGTAAGATATAATAAGATAAATTAAAGTTTGTTAATAGTAAATGAAAAGGGTAATAGTAACAGATAGATAAGAGAAGAAATATTAAAGAAAGTACAAATAAAGAGATGAAAAAAGAAAAAAAAAATACAAATCAAATGATGAGACAGAATGCATACCTGTTTTGACTGCAGTCAAAAAAAAAGTGACGGTTGGTATTGGTAGGAGTTGGGACGGCAGTTATGCCACAATAACGAAAATAATTTGTAAAGTAAACATAGTAAAAAAGTATTTAAATTAGGTGAAAAATAAATGGTAATATACATAATAGGGGGAGAAGAAATATTTTTAAAAAAAAACAGATAGAAAAATAAAGGAAAAGTAAAGTATAAAATAATGGGATACCATGTGTGTAAGTAATTAAGAAAGAAAATATAATACCAAATGAGCGGGGATACAGTAAAGTGTAAAATATAATAGAAAATTAATAATAAAGTAATTAATATAAGTACACTTAAGAAGATAACACATGAATATAAATTAAAATATAGATAAATAAATAAATAAATAAATAAAAAATTAAAAAAATGTGAGAATTTAGAAAAACAAGAATAAAAGATATGACAAGAAAATGGGCTTATATATTATATTATATTATTGAAGTCTAACAGGAATAAGAACATAGCAATATATGCGAGGATTTTCGTGGTCCTCAAAGAGAGAAAAACATTGCCTCCGATTATTACAATCCTTCCTAGGTAAATGATGTAAGCATTAAATTAATTAAAAAAGACTTATTTATATGATTGTAATAAAAACTATTTGGGCTAAGGGAGTTGAGTTTGTGACTATGTAATTATCGAATGCCTTTCTAGTCCTTCAGTCCCAAAATCTTCATTAAATCATCAATGTTCCATATGTTGCCAATTAGTCGAAAATGAATATACCAATCCTTCCATTAAAATCCTCCTAGGTTCCTGAAAAGGCCATCTTGAGACCTTCTAATCAACAAGTATCAGTGTAGTTCTACCACTATAATAATACAACAATAATATTTTACTTAGTGCATTTTTATTTTGGTTTAAGCACAGGCAAATTTAAGTTTAAATAAATAAATATTTACAAAAAAACATGATATCAGTTCGTTGTTGTATTGTCAAGATGTTTTAGATCATACAAATACTTCATAAATTCTCCATTCAACAGCTAAAGAATATACACAAATTAGAGGATTTATAATCTTGCATTTGAGGAGTTTCCTATCAAAAGTTAATTCATCCACTTCATTAATATAATGGATTTTTTTTTATCAAATTAAAATTCCATACCCGAAACACATCCAGTTTATTTCAAAATTTAAATTATCCCCTGTCAAATAGCTGTTGCAAATTTACATTTATAATAAAAAATCTAACTCATCTGAATGAGATACTCCCTTAATAATTTTTTAATAATGACTTTCTAAAAGTAGAAATATTGACTTTTGATAGATAATTCCTCAAATGTAAGGTCAAGGCCATCGCTAGCAAACTTTCTTTTATTGTGATTTATTAATAGTCCTAGCACTAACCTAATATTAGACGTTATAATAAAAAATATATCCATTCCTCCTATTTATCAGACATATTTTTATTTAATTAGAAATTTAGGAAGTCTATTCACGATTCATATCTCGGGACCAACGAGAAATAATCATTTCAGTACCAGGTGTGAATTGAATGCACAACGGCTTCCTGTCTTGGCGTAACATTAATCTGTTCTTATAAATTGCTATGTTCTCCTCCAGAAGTTTGAAAATACGGTTGACTTTCTTTGAGGTCCTAAATTCCTTACAGAAGTTCCATAAATCATGGCGGTAGAAGTTGGAGGAAGATAAGGAGTTGGCCAAGTTGAGAACACTCATCCTCCATCTCTATCCCTCGCTTCCTCTTCTTGTAATTCTGATTCTGCTCTATCATCCTTTACCATCTCTATTCATGCTTTATCGTCTTCATAAATTTCCCGCTTGTCAGTTACTACTTTCTCTTCATCCTTTTTTCATAAGGAAATCCTGTTTATATCGGTTCTAGCCTTGCAAATTTAGCCATCGGTTGAAATGATATGTTTTCATCTCAGTGCACGATCCTACGGTTCTTACACCAGTTATATGTAGAAAGGACCTCTTTAATTTTGATATGAGGTTGTATATATTATTAGTAGGTAAAATGAGGTAAATAGGTTTTACCTATGACTCCAAAAATCGGTGTTTGGGCGCCATATTTTATATTAAATACAACTATTAACTATCAAACAACTGAATATGGTTTCTTTAAGGAAAAAATGAACATTTTTAATCTTCCTTTACCAATGCGATCGCGAAAAATTTCGAATTTGAGTTTTCGACGGAAATATTCATGTTTTGTGCCATGTATACTGTTTGGGATGTCAAGATCACCCCTGAAGGAAATTATCCAAAAATAAATATATAAATTAATTAATTAAGATTGAGTCCTGCAAAAATATTATTATTATTATTGAATTCCTTACCAAAGGATTTTTGTGTTTACCAATTAAATATCTTTATATTTTTAAAATATTGTTACCATAAACCAGCTGTGGCTAAATCACACAAAGACATTTGTCTTATTGTTGTTGTCGGAATTGTTAAAATTTCGATACATAGCATTTGAGATTCCTTGAGTCCAAAAACCTAGTCTCGCAAAATGGTCTTTGTGTCTGTTAACTTCCTAACTTTAAACGAAAAATCTCACGAAACTAAATTATATCATTATTAATCTAAATATAGTAATATATAGTCTGTAGGAAGATAGTCATGGTGGCGGTCAATAAAGATTCAATCAGACAGCCTTAAGGAAGCCCTGCAAAGTGGGGCGCAGTGATGGTTAACAATAAATAGTTTTCTTTTACTATTTTGATACATTTATTGACCCCCATTCATACGGTCAACTATCTGCTTTCAATAATAATATATAATTTGAAAAAATATATACTGAAATTATATACCTGGGATGTGACAGCAACTTTATCGATAAAATGGACTGATTGAAAGTGCAATTTTATAAAATCGATTTTCTCGAAAACAGATCGAACAATTTTGATTAAACTCACCATGAAAATGTAGAATGTGATGGCCTTTGATATCAACTAGTTCTATCCTTATTGAAATTGTCTAACATGGCTTAAATAACTTTTATAACAATTACAATTAAAAAATCGTCCACTAAAATACCTTTAATTTTATTTATTTGAAATAATAAACAGTTCTCATTGTTAGTAATAATAAATAATGGATACATGCTAAATATTAAAGATTTTCATGAATAAATGAAGGAAATATAAAACTAATCCATTCTAATAGGAAAAGCCGAAACCACCTGATTCTCCCGATTGCATAACGGCTTCACTATCTATTGCTCTCTTTTGACTTTTTTTTTTTTCGAATATTACCAATAGCGGATAACTTCAATACGAGCCCACCAATCTTCACAAAATTTGGGGATGTACGTAGACTGGTAAGTGAAAGTTGTGTCAAGTTGTTTTCCTTCCATTCTTGACTGGGTGGATACAATGCTAGATACTGACATCGCAATTTGATACAGACTTACAATAAAAGTTTATAGACTGGGCTCGGTAGCTTTGCATGTTGAAAGTCCATTCAGCTAGTGCTTGACCCATTTGCATTGGTAAGCAGTTTGGGACCAATAGCAGTTTGAGTAGCGAATAATATTATGGCCACCAGAACGGACCATTCCACAGGTGCAAGCTGCTACGTCTGTCTTGGTCTGTTGGTTTATTGGTGGTCTATTGTACAAATGGTTGGTAGTATATTGTCTCCGAATACTTGATCACGGTTCTGACATTTTGTTGCATGCTTTCGTATTAGTGCGAGTATTACGTACAGATGTTGATAAGAAAAATGAAGAACTTTAAAATTTTCAGTGTTTTCACAATTTTTTGTTACGATTTATAAAAGCAACCTTCTGCTCTGTCTTCTCAACCCTTTTTTTTTATGTAAAGTTAGATAAGATTTTACTTTCGATAAAATAATATTTTGTAAATAGGATTTGATCATGGATAGGTGTCCGAATTGTTGTTTGGAAGGTAAAATAAAGCGATGAGAAGTATTAATATCTTTTTTTTCTTTTATATATAGAAAATCAAATAGTGCAAAAAATTTTCTTTTTTTTTTTTTAAATTTTTTCAGTAGTTGACAATGTATTACAATGAAGGGATACCATTTTGTTTTTTGAAGATAGTAGCCTTATTAATGGTTTGAGGGACTTATAAAAAGTATGTGTATAAATTTTTAAAACTTAACTCTTATATTCAGGTTACCATATCTCCAGTCTCACTCTAGTGTTTTAAAATTGTTTACTGCGAAATCCCAATATTAGGTTCTTAGAAATCGTATGGGCCAAATCCATAATAAAGCAGGGGAAAAAGTTAAATAAATAAAAAGAAATGCAAGGAGTTGTTTTTTCTTATTTTATGACAATGGGGCCAGTACAAAAATTAAAAAAAAAAATAGAGTTTAATTCAGTATATATATAAAAAAAAAATTGTTCACTGAGGTGTCAAACATAAAATATTATATAGAATCTAAGAACTTAAATTTAATTTTTCTTGCTTCTAATGTAAAAAAAAAAAAAAATCTAAAATACCATCAAAGAACATCAAGAGTCTTATATCGAGCGGTTTTATGGGATGATTTAATTTACTGATGTGTGTTCAATTACTTGTGTCAATAGTCTATATATTTTTTTCCAAGCCACTGGGTGCGTGGGGTTGAGATCAAGAGGGTCAAAAAACATGGGTTGAAGGGAAGCATTTAATTTATTATTTTTACTGCATTGGGAATGCATTTGAAGAGGGGCTGAGGAAATTGGATATTTTGGATATGTGTTGTGTGTTAGTCTGATGGTGCTGAGGCACACAACAAACCTGTTGTGTCAGTAATGGTTTAGTAACTTGTCCTTAGTCTAGTCTGAGGCTGTTTGTGTGGGTCTGCCATATTTGTGGCCGTTCTGTCTGTGTCAGTGTCGCGAAGTGCTGGAGGCTATCAAAGATTTGAACAACCCTGTATTAATTTTATTGACAAATTAGACACATGAAATGTATCCCCTTTTGTGAGAGGGGGCAACTAATTATTTTGTCATAAATTAATGTTAATTTATTTATAGTTAATTAATAATTAAAGAACTAAAAAAAAAAATATCTGACGTAGTTTAGTCTCATTTTTATTTATAGATAATTTTTGCTTTAGTTTGAATGTATCTTGATTTTCCTGTGACTGCCATTTTGATTCGTTATCGACTAACATAAATATTTTCTAACTTCATTAATGATTACTTTTTAAGAAGAGGTTAATCATTAAACATTCATCCTTACTTAAAGAAATAGGACAACCCAGTATGTTAATACTGACCGCATTTTGTCCATTATAGAAGCGAGGGTTGCTTTTACATCTGTGATGGGGTCAAAGAGATTAAACCGGCCCAAGGGTGACCCTATCCGTCACCATTTTAGGAACCCATTGCTAAGATATGTATTTATATGGAGAGCTGGATGGCTTAGTTACAAGGCACTGTACTACTAACTTCAAGAACTCTGATTCGAAAGTGCCCTAAGGAAACCTTGACTTAAGGTCCGTGGGTTTGGAAATCCTCTGGGGTCTACCCAGCCTCAGAAAGTGCTTAGTTAGGAAAAAATCAGTCGATCGAGCTTGAATCTGACCAAATCACCTCCTCTTAAAATATACACCCTTGACGATTTACATTGTTATGATGATTTAATAATTTCAATTAATAAAAATGAATTATTAAAAAATTAATTAATCTAGGCTGAGATAATAATAAATATATATGTAATTGTAAAATAAAATAAAAAAACAACAACTTATGTTTATAGAATTAATAAAATAAATAATTGACTTAGGTAGTGAAGAAATAATTTTAGAAAAAAATTAAATAAATTTATATTAATACTAAAAAGAAACAAATACAGAGTTCATAGCAGAATGACTTTCAACTGTCTTCAGTCTTGGAGTTGAAGTTGGATTTGCAACGTTGTAAGCCCCTACCGAAGTTGAAGGTGCAAACCTTAAACTGATGGTAATTGGAAATGTGATTTTGTAAAACCTTTGTATACAACTGAAATATGTACAATAGACCCCCCTAAATTAACCGACCACATTGTACTCGTAACTTGGACCATGGCCTGTTTCCGTTTAGGCTCATTAATTCTATGTGTCGTTATTTTAAGGACTAGTATAACAAAAATGTAAAACTATAATAACAATAGAAACCTGTTTTACGTAGTAATGAATGTCCAGGTCCTATTGTGCATTTGAAGAAATAATATATATGAAGTATCAACAATTTACAATTTAAAAATGACAGTATAGCTGTTTATTATAAAAGTCTGTAATTTTAATATTTTCGTAGTTTCCCTATTACGGCGAAGCCGGAGGGTATTGGTTTTAGGGGTGTTACATAAACTGCTCATTTATAGGTATTGTAATCAAACGACTGAACCTATTTTCAAGTTTGATGGGTTAAATTATTCAATGAGATACCGTGTTTGTTTTGAAAAAAATTGAGCGATAATAGTAAAAAGTTACTTAATTAGGAATAGTGGGTTTGTGCAGTGCTGCAGACTATCAAGGAATTTGTTTAAATTGTATTAAGAATTTGTCGGCACAACCGATTGTTAGTTCAGTGTCTCAAGTTACACTGTAATATCTCATAAGCGTTTAGAATCAATTTGAGCTCAAAATATAATTTTAACATTTTCCAAATTACTGAATTACGGCGAAACCAAAAGTAAACATAACCAAAATTTTGTAACTATTTTTAAGAAAAAGACAACCTATTTTAAAGTTTGATAGTTCAACTTATTTAATGAGATGCTATTATTTTTAAACAATTTGATCTCAACACTGATAAATTATTGTATTAAATGAGTTAAATCTGCCTTTCTGTTGCTCTGCAGTAATTTTTTTTAGTTAATTCCACAGCCGATTTTAATTCTTTGTCTCCGGTAAATACGTAATATTACATGAGTGTTTTGCAACAATTTGGGCTGAAAATACTATTTATTTTTTATAATTATAATCTCTTCATTTTTTCCTGTTTACTTCTATGTCATATATTTTTTTCATTTCACCTGATTTGCCTTTGATAGATTTTAACTTGTGTCCTAATTTATTTTTATTAATAATAATGTGTTTCCAATTACAAAAATTTTATTTTTATTGTATTTTGAAACGACTATCTCAATTCCTATATAATATCCTTCCTATAATATCTATAATATTTTATTTCATGACTAAGTAAATTTTATCTGTAAGATGGAAATGATCCCGGCAGAAGGTCTTCTGTTTATTGGCCCCTAAAGATGCTTTATTACTTGAAATACGATTTCCCGTGAGTCGTTTCATGACAGTCATAAAATACTGAATACGTTGGCTTGATCTAACGGGCCATTGGGCTTATAGCTTTATCGGATCTTCAAAATATTAAACTTTATTTAGGATAATTTCAGAACGTTCATTCATTTTTACTACATTAGCGTATATTTGTGTTTAGAATCTTTTATGTTTAAATATTTTTTAACACAATTTTTATTTGAATATTTAATTAATTTAATTTAATAATTTAAAATTTACTAGTTAAAATATCATTTATTGTTTATCGCATTTAATTGAAACATGTAAAAAAAAATCAACGTTTTTTGCCTTAGTTGTAAAATACTCGATGTATGATATTGGTGCTTCGTAATCTAATTTATTGAAATTTTTTATCTACTTTTGTTTTTATATTTCATATGTTGTAATTGGTCCATAGAAATAAAGAAGCATAGAAGGCCTACATGCGGAATTGGACACCACAGAAATGGGAGGAGTATGTTAAGTGGAGAAATGATACAAAACGTATTGTAAGAGAGGCCAAGAAAAAGTTGGAAGAATTCGGAAAATTTCTTGACAGGGATTACAGAGAGAATATAAAGATCTTAACAAGTAAAAGCACATAAGGGTAAAACTTCCAAAGAGGTCAGAAACATAAAAGATGTAAGCGGGCAAATGATCTCAGACCCAGAAAACATCTCGGATAGATGGAGACAATACTATTCTTTGCCCACATACGATCCCCTGAACAAGAGTTAGTGAACGCTCAGGAGGAAGGAGTAGGATATGATACGGTGTGTGAGGAAGAAATAGAAAGGGCTCTGAATCGTTTGAAGCTAGGTAAAGCACCAAGCAGAGATGGTATTTTCAAAAACTTATCAAATATGGAGGAATTGAAATGCAAAAATCACTGCAAGCACTTTTTCAAAAAATATGATACAGTAAGGTTATTCCGAACGACTGGGAATATAATATCATAGTGCCAATTCATAAGAAAGATAGTACAACAGAATGTGGTAACTAGAGACCAATATGCTTATCCCAAGTAACGTATAAATTGTTCACTACTATTCTGGAAAGCAGGTTGCGGGTACTGATAGAGCCAAAACTAGTAGACCAGGCCGGATTCCGACCTGGAAGACAAACCCTGGATCGCTCTCAGAACTATCGTAAAAAAGGCATGGGATAGAATCAGAGAAATTATATAGCTTATTATTAGCTATATCTTTAAAGGAATATATCTTCCGACACTATTATATGGCAATGAAAGTTGCGTGACCAAAGAAAGCACATCAGGATTACGGCTGCTGAAATGCGATTTTTGCGGAGAATACTGGTCAAAAGTAGGAGAGATAGGATAAGGAATGAAAAAATAAGAGAAGAACTTCAGACCCCCTCAATAAAATCAGTGATTGAACACCGACAGCATCGATGGTATGAACACGTCTGTAGAATGAGGGAAGACAGAGTGCCAAGAAAATGTTGGTGGCAAGGCCGACTGGTAGGAGACCTCGAGGTAGACCTGGAAGGTGCTATATGGAACATATCCAACGATAAGGTCTGGAAAGAACAAAAAAGCTGACTCAGATGAAGATGCTTGCCATGGACCGAGATGTGTGGACCAAATGGTTACAGGCCCCTCCACGCTGAAAGGCACTTAAGGAGGATGAGAAAGAAGAAGAATCTTATATTTTATGGTGAAATTGGAGGAGCAGAAATGAGAAGGAAAAATAGGAATGAATTGAAACATTTGTGTTTGTTGTACAGACCGAAATCAATTGTAAAAGGAAACTGTAGGGAACAAAAAATTGTTTATTATATCTCTTTATATCTGATTATACCATGTATGTGTAATTTATATATGTCAGATTACGGGTTTATAAGTATGCTGTGTGAGATAGCAACCTGATGTATTTAGACAGCATAGATAAATAAAGTATTTCTCTCTCTACTATACTTATTGTGAAATAAAATATTTCTTTCTTGTTTCATTTGGAAAATATATCTGAAATTTGTTGCTTTTCAAGCCTCATTTGATTCTTTTATTATTAATTATATAATCCATTCAATTTATAATTTAAATTTCTTGAACTAACCACTTGACTAATCTTGATTTTAGAATTTACATTTAAATTGTTCCCTGAAGTTACAGTTTCTTACATGCATTTCTTAATATATTATGACTTTAGTCAAAAATATTTTTTAAACAACCATGTTTTTGTATTTAAATGTGTAACATATTTACCTGAAACATAAATATTCCTGTGATCTAATATTTTTATATTATTTCATGAAGACATCAATTGAATGGTTATAATTATAAAATATTATATAATATTTTTCCTTTTACTTCCTGATATAAGAAATTAATAGAAAGGGATCTTGAGGAGATATTGCGATCGTGTAAAATTTCGAATTTAATTTTTTAACAGAAAAAAAATTTGAGGTCCTCCAAGTCCAAATAACCATGTCTCGCAAAATGGTCCGTATATTCGGTCAGACTAGTTCAAAAACATAAGGTCGTACCAAACTGAAATGCTTACATATTTAAGACGACTATATTCCTGACTTTTTCTTTAAGATGGACAATTAGAAGTGCAACATATATTGAATCGATTTTTAGCATTTTTAAAATCGTTAAGATTTTAATTAAATTCAATACATCAATGTACAATTGAATGGTCTTTTGTTTAACCTAGGTTTTATCTCCATTGAAATAATTTGATAGGGCTTAAATGCCAAATTCTAAAAATGTCGTCTTAGTTTTATTTGTTTGAAATAATTAAACATTTCACATTTTTACTAGTCGTGAAAAGTCGACGAATCTGAAATAGTCGATAAAACTATGAAAGAATTTGAGAATGAACTTAAGGATATAGTGGAAATTTTTTTTTCGACACATTGAGAATTCATTTAAGGAAGGAGATAAGAGTAGTAATATTGACGTATTATGTATCTTTGGAAAACCTAAAATTTTAGAAATAATAATGTTTAACATATAAAAGTTGTAAATCGTAATGGAGAATAACAAATGAAACCTATAGAATAATAGGTATAAATAAAAGGTATGTTTAAACATTACTTTAAACGTGCGTGTGAATGCGCATTGTGTCGGGTCAGTCCGTTAAATTATTTTCGTCCTTATAAGTATTAAATGATTAAATTATATAATTATATTATAAAATTATTTTCGTCCTTATAAGTATTAAATGATTAAATTATATAATTATATTATAAAATTATTTTCGTCCTTATAAGTATTAAATGATTAAATTATATAATTATATTATAAAATTATTTTCGTCCTTATTTTATTAGTATTAAATGATTGATTTTTTAAATTTCATTTAGCCTGGGTATGAGCCTTTTATTTTATAGAATTATTCCTTAAAATTAGTCTCAGTAATTTTAACATTGGTTCTAAAAAAAATTGGCATTTAATCACTAAATAAATAATGAATATGTTGATTTTTATATTCCCCCTTACTTCTGCAAAATTATACATTGAGAAATATTATTAAAAGTACATTTCTGAAAACTGGTGAAATTGGAGTTAGTCAAACTGTCAAATGACTGATTTGAAAAATTAGTACGGGAGGGTACCTACCACGGTATTAATATATACGAAGTATTTATTTAGAAACGAGGAAGGATTAATTTCAACTCAAATTTAGTGAAAGTTGTGTGATGCTCGTACGGCACCAAATTTTTCAATATAAACTTGACCTGTAGTAATAATTTAAACTTTTATAATAGATACCTGTTAGTGAATAGGGTACATTTTCTATCAGCTTAATCAACTTAACAAGTTTGGCTACTCAATTAGTTGTTATGAAGTTACAGTTAATCTGATTATTTCTGTTAACATAAACTTGTTCATAAACTCAACAAGCTCTTCCATGTTGTTTTAGCTTATTGGCGATTATTGATTTACTTTCGTATTTTATTGCTACAGCGTGTTACGTGATTAATCAGAATAGGCGGTACTGAGTTTGGGGGTTTCTTCTTAACGAGTACTAAAATACTTTGAAGTAGTAAGAGAAAAGTAAAGTATGGCATACATTTTTCTGTTCTTCAAAATGCAAAGGATTTGTTTCCAATTTATTATCTGAAAAAAGTAATAAGTTTGGAGC
>NW_027106467.1:82042-97792 GCF_000696795.3 Halyomorpha halys
TATATATATATATACAAGGAATTTGTGTATAATATAAATTTATTGATTCTAAAAAAAACCCCAATAAATGAAAAAAAATAACAACAATAAAACTTTTGCTATGAGTTACCACAAGTACTTGTATGCATAAAACAATACAAAGTGTGTCTGACTGGGGTGAGGATTGTAGTATGAAAATGGCCAATGCAATAGGAACGAAAACTCACAAAAATGTTAACAATAATTTAAAACTTTAATAAAAATATTTCTTGTTACTTAGTTTTATAATAAATAATAGTCGATGTAAAGTAGTCCATATGATTTTCCTCAATCATTTTAAGTGATACGTATTAATTAAAGAGACTTTCACCCCAAAATCTCACAGATGTAGTGATGTGGTAATGTTTAAATTCATCCTCATTATTTCATATTATTGCTGAGGGATGATTTGGCGACATAGAATGTATTTTTTTTTTTTTTTTTTGGTTGACACATTTACAGGATGATATCATAAATTCGGATTAATAAGGAATAACAGTCTGAGGCATTTACAATTCATGAGGCGTTACTCTATTGAATTACAAATTTTAACGCCACATCCCTTCCTCTTTCTGACACGTTTACAGGGGAAGTGTTTTTGCCAGTGACGTTATGTTTCTTGTTGTCTTTACTATAAATTTTCGCACTTTTTTTTTTTTTTTTTTATACTCGTTATTCGTTGGCCTATTTTTAGGAAGGAGCGATTTTTAAAAAATAATTTCTGTTATATTTGTAAACCTGATTAAATTGTTTACAATTTGTCATCAAACCGTTCAAATAGTTTTTGAGATACTGTTTCTTAAATGTTCACTATTGTAAAAACGACTTAAAGTAGTTCTACTTTTTTAATTAATGGAATTCATTTATAATTATAAGATAATTAATCATTTATGTTTTTGATTCTGTTGAACAATATGATTGGAATAAACTTCTAATATATGATATGTATGTTTGCGTTTAAATACAAGTATTAATTTAATTATAATCTGTTTATATTATATTATATATGTTCATATTAAGTATTAATTTAATTAAAACCGAAAGCGTATTCTAGAAATGTAATGTGGCATACCTTATTCGATGTTGCTTTCTGAATATAGCTGTTCATCGATGTGGCGTAGTCAATAATTAATATTAGAAATGAGTCAGATATATGTGAGAAACTTGAAAATATTCCATGTGGTATGCGTGGTGTGTAAGGTATGCTGCTAGTTGGAATGAATATGGAATTTTCTATTGACATTATTTCAATGTTCATGTAAGGATTTCCTTACTTGTAACTTCTGCTGACTTCCAGGAATTCTCGGGAGTTATGTATGTGACTGTTCCTGAAATTATATTTTTTCCTTCTTCATTATTTTTTTCTGATTGCGAAAAAAAAAGAAGTCCCATAATGGATTGATTAAGTAATTTTTTAAAAGCCGCGGTGTGGTATCGCCATATATTTAGAAGTGCTTCCTTACACATCTCTTTGCGTTGCCTTCATCCGAAGTGATTCTAATAAAAAAGTTGTGTTTTCCTTTAGAAGTTACTCACATCAAAATTGTTAAGTTTTCAAATTATTCATAAATTCACTACTATCACTTGAACAATTTTGCAATTAGTAGTTCGATATAGTTCTACCTAGAGGCTTCTTTCCATAAGAAACTGTAATTTTAAAGTTCTGTTTCTCAAATAATGGTTCTAGCAGTTAGAACCTTAACAAAACCAGAATTACGGTTCATCTTCTTGAAAATGTTTCGAGGAAGAGCGTGTGGAATTACAAAAGAAAAAGTCAAATTTAAAAATGGTTGCGTTTAGCCCTACTGCCTCGATCCTCTTAGCTATTTACCTTCGATTTACATTATTTTCTTTATGCAACGGTACAAAATAAAGATAACTTATAAATTAATCTTTTGTTACAAATTTTTTATGTGTTACCTATCAATTTAATAATATTAATTATTTTAATCAGAAGGTTTATATTTTTATTCCACGTGAGTTTTATTACGAAAAAATCCTTCCTACAACTCCCCCACTATACAGACAATGTTCCTTCATCGACATTTCGAGGTGTTTTCCCTTCTTAAGGACGATCCAATTATCTACTTGTTACATAGATATTAATTACATTATCATAATTAGTTGTTTTCAAATGTTTCTGTATGCTAATTTGATATTTCATTCTCTCTCTCTCTCTCTCTCTCTCTCTCTCTCTCTCTCTCTCTCTCTCTCCTCTCCCCCCCCCTCTCTCTCTCTCCCTCCCATATTCCTTTGTTAGAATCATGTAACGGCACAGACTCCATTTATATTGATTCCCAGGTTAAATCAGTTGAGACAAGTCATATTTGAGGATTGACTATAATGCATTCAATGAACAATCCCAACTCCCAAGACTGAATATAATTCCGAGCTGATCAGTAACTGCGGCGTGTTTTGTTGTTACAGTTCTGGAGCAAGTTGCTACAAAGTTACAGCATCCCCTTTCCAATTAGCATAATTATTGGAGTTGTGTCGATAATTCGGGGCACGGATTCCCAACAGTTCGCTACAATGTCTCCCTAATACCGCCGTATTGGAAAGTACTCGCTGGAAATTTAATGCTGGTTTCATTCATTGTTCCTCATTCAGTCTCTGTATAATGATTGATCAATTGATAAGTTTAATCTTAGTTGTCAGTAGTACGAGTGTTCATTCAGCTTAGTTTGAACAGGTCTAAACTTGCAATTAGTAACTTCAATCCTAATTGCAGCACAGTCAGATTAGATCAAGAGAGGCACGTGCAATCAATAAGATCATACCAAGCTCGAAACCACTTTCGGCATCCCAAATCAGAGCAATATAAATTTGCGGCTATTTCTTAATGTAGCCAAACATTTAGGCACTAAATTTTACTTGTTTGTGTTCTCCATTGACAGCAACCTTCACCATTATTTTCTCATAGTATATTTATTGGAAGAATTTTCAATAAGATTGAAATTAATTATTCCTATTTTAAAAATAACTCTTTGATTGCATCCCAAACTCTATCTTAAATCTCATGTCACAACCCTCTAAAAATGGTGCCGAAATCGGAGGATAAAAATAAATCCCAACAAATCCTATCAAATCACCTTTACTCTTCGTGGTAAGCCTGCCGACTGCCTTACAGTATACTTTTATAATGTTGCTCTTACCCCTGTAGAACAGATTCGCTACCTTGGACTACATCTCGACAAGCGACTAACTTGGAATCCTCACACAAGACAGAAAAGGCAGGTGACTGACAAACGGTCTGAACTTCCTACTCATTACAAAAGACTGATCTACTCAATTATAATAAGGCCTACCTGGACAAACGGGGTCGAGCTTTGGGGCTCCACTAAACCTTTGAATTCCTCTCATATCCAATCCTTATATTCCAAAATCCTTCGTTAAATCCTCAATGCTCCTTACTTTTTTCACAAATAAAATCATACATAAAGACCTTAATGTTCCATATGTCCACCAGATATCATTCCTTCCATTCTTACCACCCAAATCTACTAGTTTCTAACTTTGATTTGTCCATTTCTGACAATCCTCCGAGGCGCCTGAAAAGAAGATGGTCTCGAGACCTTCTAATGTAGAAACGTTATTAGAGTGCTACCAATGGACAGTTTCTCTACCATTATAAACTTACAGCAAATTTAATAAATGTATTAGTATATACAGTTGTAAATCTCAATTAAGATATATAAAAAAATGTATTCATATCATCATATTTATTATAGTTGCCGATTTAGAGATTTTTTTTTATAGTACTTATGCTTGATTTATAAATATGAAACGATTATAATCATTCTCTCATTTATTAGGAAGACTGTTTTTAAAAATATTATCTTTGGGGACCTTAAATTCTGTATTAGATACTAGACTGTTAATTCTACATTTAAATAACCACTCAATTTTTCTCATGAGGCTGACCGTACCATATTTTAATCTGTAAATTAATTTTGAGATAATTCGTGAAATCGAACTTCATGTATTTTATATTTAGTGATAAGCATCTGGTCAGTTACCCTTAGTTAAAATAACTAAGCATTTGGGATCGGATACCCCAATCATAGGATGTTGATTATCTATGCATAATCGTACTAGTGGTTATAGTCAAATTACTTAGACACCTATGCATTATGCATATGCATATTTTACATTATCAAGGGTCGATTCAATTTGCTGAAAAATTACTGATACTGCAAAGAGATAAATTGGATTAAGTAAACAATAGACTACAACCGCTTCCAATCTGCCTTTGGTGGACAAACTAAGTGAAAAATAATTACCTTAGGCATGTGGTTGATTTATACTTAATTAAAATGTTGACGCAGTCTATCTAGTATGAAAGGGCTTATCAAAATCATAGCTTCCTAGGGAAGGAGCCGTGTTTGAAATATGCGTTTCAAGAAAAATATTTATCCACCTTGTGAAGTAAAAGAAATAGGTGATATTTGATAAACTTAAAACTACGCTAATCCTCAGATTTCCCTAAAATATTGTTTAATTCGAACTAAAATTTTTCGAATTGTAGGTCTTTCAAAGAGTATATATTTAAATTTCATCAAAATCGGACTAGCCGTTTTTGTAATATAGGTGAGCCGAGCAAAATACGTTTGCTATTTGATTAAAATAGGACTGGCTGTTTTTTTGTAATTAGGTGAACCGAGGAAAATACGTTTAAAATGTTAAATTGGAGCTATCGTTTTTGAAATATAGGTGAGCCAAGGAAAAAAAACTTCATCAAGATAGAATACCTTCCCATCGATTATACCCGAACACAAATTTGACAAGAAACAGATAGATTAAATGTGTTCATTGATGTAATTAGTATATTGCAAACGAAATTTTTTTATTTTGTGCACATTTTTTTTTTCATTTCCCTTATAAGGAATACAAGGAAGCAAAATTAATGGAGAAGCAAATATAATTCATTTCTCAACAACTGGTTAAATCTTTTTTCCTATTTCAAATAAATTATTTTAATATAAATTAAAGTTTTTAGGTATTTTTTATGTTTTTTATTGCTCTCTGGAACCTAAAAAAAAGTCAGATAATGGATTAAAACGTCCTCAAACTTATAAAAACAATCATAATTGAAGTACAAATTTAATGTCCATCGGAACCCAAACTATTTCATTATTAGCATTGTATAAATTTCTATTTTTTGTTTTTATCTCTACTATATTTCGTCGAAGAAGAGTTATATAAATAATCTAGCCGGGTTTAATTAAAACTTGGTGCCCTAGTTCTGACTTCATTAAGCTGAGTGCTTACTGTTAGGTGCTAGAGTTTCTGCTTCTCTGGGATTCACACCTTATGGTCTTTTAGAAGTGTAGCAGTAGTTCTAAACGATAGTGAAGCGTTAAAGCTTTTATATTAATTACTGTTATCTATCTTTAATTGGTTTTACATTTCTGTTTACTAAGATTTCTATCTTAAAATGTATTAGAAGGTATGGTAATCATGGGAGAATTTTCATTCGACGTTAAAATATCCTCAAAAACAGTAATTTAGCTGCCTCTGTTTGTAAAATGAAAGACGACATACATTTCGAAAATTACTTAAACACTTTAGTAAGGAAAGATGTTAGAAAATGCAACAGCAGTGAAATATTTATGAATATTTAAATTTAAATTTGTTTAAAATATCAAGAATTTTTCATAGATAGCCTAAACTGCTATGTAGAAAAGAATACTTGAAATTATAAAAACCTTAACTCATCTCACCATAAAGTTGGCCATGGTAAGATGAACTGCCATATGATGTAGAAGCATATGATTTGGTCGAAAAAGAAAAAGTCCTTTCCTCTAGTTTTAAATCGGCCAGTTAAGTCTAACCTGAAAGCCATGTATGCTAAGAAACAACTAAATAGTTTATAACATGAGCCGTTGAAGACTGTTTATAACAATAGCTGTTGAAGACTGTTTATAACAATAGCTGTTGAATATTATTAATAGTAACAATAGCGTTTGTTAACTCGCTGAAACACCAAATCTCGACTTGTCTCGGGCTAAACAGTGCCCGCCTCCGAAAATTAGGTTTCCATAGTACATTTACTTTTTAACCTCAAGCTTCGGGAAATTATTAGCGGGTAAACTATTAAACAGTTCTAAGAAAAAGTCTTAAAAAAAATGTATGCTACATTTCCTCAGCTCTTCATAGAGAACTTCCTCTGGCCGAAGTCAATCTTCTTTCCCGCTCTCTCTGCCAAGTCCTGCCCTTTAGTTCGGTCTTTCTTCTCCAGCCCCCTCCACTTGGTTGTCGGGGCGTCAACCTTTTGGAATCTATTTCCTCATTGGCTTCTGTTAGCTACGCCCAGGAAGAATAAGTCACCAAGGGCTACAGGTGTTGTGTTCAGACTATAATTGACTTGCCTGCCGGCAAGGCTAACCTCTGATACCTGGTTTAATGAATTTTGTCCCTTTTCCGTTAACAGGTGTCTATCGCTTCTCTGTCCCTGGTCATTTAAAGAAACCAAAGCAGGTAGTCAAACAGTGATATATGTAATATCGAATGGGTTAAAACATACTGACTTAAGCCTTCTCGGTTGATAGGATGTGAAGTATTAGATCAGAGAGCTTATTAATGGATTGGGGAATGATATGGGTAAAATACCATAATCATGTTGGTTGTTCAGTAGTTTTACCTGCGGAGACTATCCGCTAGAGTCTTCCCCCCACACTCTCAGTGTTTTCCTCCGAGTCATATGCAATCTATTTGTCATTAACGCAAGCACATGAAGTAAACGGCTCCTCCATTGTGATCTGTAGTGATTCATACTCGAGTCTCAAGGCTATTCAAAATTTTCAAATTTCGTATAAGCTCATTGTTTTTCCATCGTAACTTCAATCAAAAAATTACATAAAAAAGTGAATTTCCTGTGGGTCCCCAATCATGCAGGTATAACAGGAAGGAACTGGCTGACACAGCTGCCAAAGAAGCATGCACCCTATTTCCAGTGTCTGATTGTAACTTGGCGCTGTATGATTACCACAAATCGATTCTGACCCAATGCAAGGAAGCATGGCGCTGTTTTTGGTCCAAGGTACCTGAAACAAATAAAATGAAGACAATACTTGGTGATACTCAACCTCTTCCGCCAATCATCGAAAATCGCCGTGAACAATGCATCATAACCCGACTCAGGATCGGACGTACAAGATTAACACGCAAGCACCTTCTTGAAAGAATTCCTTCACCGACATGTTATAGTTGTAAATGTACCCTGACGATGGAGCATATCCTGGAGCACTGTTCGCGGCTGGATTCATCAAGAACGTCTTTTGGGCTCCGGGGACAACGTCAAGCCTTACTGTCAGAAAATTGGAATAATTTGTTTAAGTTCCTAAAGGAGAACAACCTGTACCAAGAAATGTAACCACGAAATCCAGAATACGGTGCCTCTAACCTGTAGTTGTATACGGCACCTAAAAATTAGCAAAGAAATATATAGAGAGCTCATCTTGAAAGCATATGGCTTTGTAAGGAAACATTTTATTTTAAAATATATGGCGAATACATTCTTGTTTTATTAACCTTCACTTATTTTTTGTTATTTTTTTTTCTCCTCCTTTTTATGTGTATTTGCAATTATCCATGAATGTTGTTTTGAAGATATGCCAAAGATAAATATCCAACTGAAAAATTCCCTGGATATCGGTTGGCTGAGATCCTCTAACACGTATCCAAAGATAAAATTAAAATTAAATATAAAGTAATAGATAAATATTGGGTTGGAAGTCGGCCAGGAGGAGAGAACTTGGCAGCCATTCCAGGCTGCGGCACGCATTATATCATCCCCTCTCGGTTTTGGAAGCTTAAGTTGCGGTGTACAACTTCTTTTGTTCCCTCTTTACAGTTATGTTTTATTGCTGTTCTGTTGGTTTTCCATCTATTCTAATATGGATTTTGTAAATTAAGGACTATTTTTTATCAAATACGTTAATATTTGTACAGTGTTTTATTGCTTTTTGTTTAGGAATATTAGGATAATTATTGAAAATAAATTTAATTATTTGTTTGGATTATTCATATCTTTATTTTATTCATATTTTCTCATCTTCATTTCGGGGCTCTTCTCCCGTCTTTAGAATCAACAATCTGAAATAATTTTACCATCTTAAGAAAAAAAAAAACAACTTTTGCCGTAAAAATTATGAAAATAACTACGTGACTAACTATTTAACACGTTCATTTTTATTGATATATACAATTCTATATTTCTTCCTTAATTACAATATTTTATAATGATCATTACATCTAAATATTTTGGTGTTACTCTCACACTAAACTTACTTGACTCTTACCCTTAACTTATAACTATAATTTTTATGATAATATAATATAAGAATATTATTAATGTATTCTAGTCTGTTTTGCCATGTCAGCTCGCTGCTTTCCAAGGTTTCCAAACAAAGAGGCTTTGAGACTTATGTTTGGCTTCTTGTCTTCGCCCTATGTCAAGGAGATTTTCCTTAGGGTGTCATCTATATAATAACAGTGTTGTAATTTATGTATTTTTTTCCAATATTTTTTCAGTTCTAGTGTAAATCAATCTGAAAAGAAAATGGTGTAATTGTTTATGATGAGAAACGGTATGTAACTTAACAATTTGTGGCACCGAGTAACCATTCTTGATAACTAATTATATGTTTCTTATTTTTTTTAATATAATTTATATTCCGCTTGAACCTGACGCATGTAGTTTCAGAATAAATTTTGTTTTACTTGGGGTGATATTAAAGATTATCCTAGTGTATAAATGAGTTCTTGGAACTGGGATACAACGTACCTCCCCATAACACTTCGCCATATCGGTTTAAATATGAGTTTCTTGTACTGCAACACAAATTAGGTGACGCCGACTTCATTAATACTGATTAATTAGGTTTTGGGGCCTCGATTGTGTGGAATGATCACAAGTACCTATTCTCTTTTTCGCTGATATGTAGTTGCTATACAGGCGAAATAGTTGCAATCAACAAAAGCTTAAATGTTTTTCATCCTACAAAACAAAACCTGGTCATCTATCTGTTGAGACACATTGTCAGTCCCACTTAACTTAAGAAATATTTTATCAATTAAACAAAGCATATATTACTCATTGAAGTCCGCCAACAGGAGCGGTTTTCAGTGTTCTTTGCCTGGGTCCCTGGACACTGCGAGAAAGCGGGTAACGAGCAGGCCGATAGGGCAGCAAAAGTGGGGATTTTTGAGGGAATTCCATATCGGGGAGTAGATGATTTCATTACCCTCATTAAGCAGAAGATTAAATTGGAGTGGAGACAAACGTGAGAAAATATTTCTGATAACAAATTAAGGGAAATCAGAAGTGATGTCTCCCCTTGGATATCATCAACTAGAAATGTGCGGAAATAAAAGGTGATTTGGCGCTTCTTCGTATAGTTCACACGCGCCTGACCCACGGTTATCGTATGACCCGCGATTCTCCACCTGTATGCCAAACTTGCAGAACAGGACTTACTTTTAAAAAAATTTTAACTGAATGCCAAGCATATAACTCTTTACATGATATACCAGCGGATCTCCATTCCATCTTACAGGGTAACAAAGAAACTGTGGATAAACTTTTTGAGTTTCTCCATTATTCCAAGCTGTACCATAAAATTTAATCAACTTTTACCACAGGTTCCCATGTTGCACATTTCAATATAATAGAGGGCATGAATTATGAATAGACCTATTGCCTCCGTTCAGTGTGGTCAAGGGTACAGCCCCAAAATCTTAAATGACAAGTATATCCTTTGCTATTTCGGAAATTAAGGCAGTAATGACCATACATGGTTGGTGCCTTAACATAATTAAATAAAAAAAAGGATTATCCTATTATTTAATTATTCCGGATTATTATCCGGTAGTTCATTATCTACTTCTAAGGACCAATGTCTTTTTTTTATTTTAACTTACCTATCGGTAAGGATTATATACTAAAACATCAGGACATAACTATTACGAATTCGAGTTCTCTACAGAAATACAAATTTTATAGTCTACTATGTCCATTGAACCAAGCATTGGAAAATATATTTGTGGTTAGTGAACAGCCTAGCTCAAAAACAAAAACTCATAAAAAAAAAATTACATATTTAAGGCACAATACTTGGCTTGTTAGATAAAGGTTTTCGATAATATCGACTTACCGGCAGTGCCACTTGATAGGATTGATTTTACACTATTTTTCAATTTCTTCAAAACTCTGTATATATACAACTAAATAGTATTTTTATTAGTCAGATCTTATCCTCATCGAAATGGTTTAACAGGGCTTAAATGTGGAATTTTCTTCCTTTATACTACATTTAATTTTATTTATTTGATATCATAACCATTTTAAAATGTTAAAAATAATAAAAAATGGATCAATGTAGTCTATGAAAGAATTTGATTTTTAACTAATGGAGAGATAGGGACAGCCGTTTAGAGACTGAAATAGCTGTAAGACCGTTTGTCTAGTATTTGTTGCAATAGTCGGAATCTACGAGCAGTTTCTTGTCTTTTTAGTCTTGTATGAGAATTCCATGTCAGTCGTTTGTCCAGATTTAGTCCTAAGAAACGGATCTGTTCGGCAGGAATAACTGGGGTATTATTAAAGGATACTGTAGGGCAAGAGGTCATGGGTTTACGTCGAAGGGTAAATGTGATTTGGTGGGATTTATTACCTTAAAAATAAAATTTAATTCTTCCAACATATTTATATACATATCATGTATGTATTGGATTTTAACTTTGACCTTATATATTTGTTAAATAATTATTGGAGTTTTTCTTCTGTATATTTCGCATTATCCGACCATGCCTCAGTTCCGCCTGGACTTTTTTGTCTCTAGTTATAACCGTAATGTTGAAAATCACCTGGACTAGAGAGACTGTAAATACGGTCGTAAAAGGGCAAACCTCATTTACTCGTTGTCCAGGAAGAACTGATAACCACTATCCCCAGATTCTTAACTACTGATTTACAACTGACTGGTATTAAACATCAGGTGCGATTTATAGCATCGTTCATCACACGAACCCTGTTACCGTTAAGCAGTTTTCTCTTTTACGACTCTCAGTGATGTGTCCTAACGTTCGTAATGCTACTGTCATGATTGCTACTTACAAATTTAATTTCATAGCGTGATAATAAACATAATATATTGCTACCGTCAGTGCTATCCAATTTGAGTCACTTTTTTACAAATTTTAATTGTTGTCCTTACAAATCTGAGTATTTTTTTATTTCTGAGTTATCGTAACATTTTCTACATAACTGTCATTGAGGTTTGAGGCTGAGAATTTTCATCAAGGCTCTGTTTTATGTTTGGTATTTTTGTTGTTTATTATTTGTATTATGATCGCGTCAAATATTTTTCAAGATTCATGTTTTGTTTTTTTTAAACAGTTTCTAGCGGCAGTTTTGTTTTGAGTTACTTCTCCGATTCTATACGATAATTTAAAAAAGTTGAAGCATATATTTTGAATTACTTATAATACGCATTGATAGCATAAAATATTTTAAAACACAAATTTATAATGTTAAAGTTATCGTTTTAATGTTTTTAAATAATAACTATCAATTTACGAATTAGATCTCACGGATGAAAGCATGTATAAAAAATCAAGTTGTTAAAATAAAAAATTAAAATCGTAGTTATATAACGAGATAGCTGTCTTATGTTAGGGTTCTGGTTATGTTAGGGAACGATTTCCCCTTCATAGCCCGCCTTAGCTCCGCCCACAAGGTTCTCCATTAACTTGTCAAGCTATACATTATGTTCCTTGAGGTAAAGATATAGTTTTTCTGTTCTATTTATATTTTATTTACTTTTTTAAAAAAATTGAATTATTTTTTTTCATTCTTTTAGTTTTCCTAGTTAATGATGGATGATCATCAACCCCTAAATACTCAGTTAAAATATACATGGCATAGAACTGAATGATTATTTTCCTTTTGTGATCTTGTACTATAGAACCCAGGTTCGAATCCAGCTGCGGGAGATAATTATTTATTCTCTCTCTCGCTCTCTTTATACCCTCCCGGGGCCACACACAGCCTTATTAAGTGGGTAACCTTCATTGGGGAAAAATCTGGCGGTTCAGCTTGATAATGAACAAATCAACTTGCTCACAATTGTTAAAAAACAGCTCTTCCTTGCCAAGTACTGGACCCTTGTCCCTTCAGGGGTTGTAGCGGTGAACATAATTATTATTACTTATTCCTAAATTTTTATATTATTAAATTGAGTCTTTCCGGTATGGCATTGATGTATATGACATTGATTTTTCTTTATTTCTTTGAATATCGTTTGGCTTATTTGCAGAATTGGTTTTTAAATTGAGTTCATTTTATAAACTGAACCAATAATAGCTAAGACTTAATAAATAATTTTGGTTTAGACTTGGTATCCAAAGCGGTTTGAGATTTCATGCGAGATAGGGCATATCGGATTTTATATATTTATCATCATTATAAATATTAAACCATTAAGGAGTAATTTACAGAGTTTTTGTAATTGTGATGTTACATTCCTGCATTTGTTACTCCTATAATATATCTTATCCGTATTAAAGAAATAATAATAATCTATTTGATGTTCAGATTTTAAGATCTATCCGGTTCCAGTGGAATTTTACATTATTTATTATTTGTTGTGACAAGAATTATTCGGTATGTTGATAGACCATGTCACATGTGCCTTATCTTCATGATGCGCTTCTATTCCTCGACACCAGTGTAACGCTATCAACCGTGTTGAAACTAACAGATGAAAAAATACTTATTATTCTTATTGTATAAATTAACAACAATACATTGTCTCAGAAATATGCTCTACATTAGTATTTAGTGCATGAAAGTTTATTTTGTGTCGTTTATTTTCTTACATTACCTATTGTGGATTTTTTTTTCTGAAATAGTGGCACATATGTTAATTTGTATTTATTTTATCTTGAATTGAAGTATTATAAATATAATACCGATAGTAACTATGGTTACTTCCTCTACAGATGTCCTCCTATACTGCCTTAAAGCTGGTTGGGCTGTCACAAAGTAACCGGTACAGTCAGCGGAAAAGGTCAATTAAAAAAAAAGTATTAGATGTGCTAGTCTTACTTCTTGATATAAATGTAACAGCATATTATATTTCTTCTTCGTTTAAGATTGTTTGTATCAAAGGTCAACACAAATTTTATTATTGTTAATTTGCCATTAAGAAATTAAATATACTGGAAAATATCTAATATAGCTATGCTCAAAACTTCTTAGTGATGCCATAAAGTAATATACTGTTCAATACATTTATTAATATCATTATATATATATTATAATATCCCCTGAGAAGAGAGTTACTGAGAGATGTTCACCCACAATTTTGTATTTAATTTGAATATTAATCTGGAAAAATATATTTAAAAAAAAGATTATTTCTGAAACAAAAAAAAAATTTTAAATTTATAACATATATGATTTATTAATGAATTGGATGATGTTTGGGACTTCATAGTTACCATTTTCAAACCAAATTCCTAGTATTATACTACTTTATCTAATTATCAATAAAATTTTTAAAATTATCGTTGTCATCTCTGTAATATTCCATCTTTCTTTAAAAAAAAATAAAGGGTGTTTCTTTTCCGATAAATAGCTCAATTGAAAAACATATGATCCTAAGCAACATAGTGAGTATTATTTTTTTAAAGTTAATATTTTTTTTTCATTTTATTTATTCTCTAGGCTATTTGAAAGCTATTTATTATTTTTTTTTTATTTTAAATTATTTTGTTTACAGGTAAGTAAGCTGTCCAGGTTTTCCAACTTTCAACGGTATGTTTATAATTTTATGAATAGATTGTATGTTTTGAAAAATATTGATGGAAGAAAATTAATTTCTATTCTTTGAATTATTAAAATTTAATACTTAAAATTAATAGGTATATTTTGTTAGTTTGATTTTCTTTTTTTACTGAAATAATCTGAATTTTGTACGGTTTGTATGGAAAAATAAGTTAATTAATTAAATTTGTTTTCATTGGCCTTATTAGTTACATTTTATATCTATTCTTTATAATATCTAGAACTTTCTCCTATACTCAAATTTTAGTTGTGAAAATTCCTGAATTTTTTTAAAAATATTTATAAAATGGGTCCTTTTGAAGTCAGATATTTTCTTGTCTCTTAAGATTACATTCATATCCCTAGAAAATTGTAAAATGAATCGTTTTTATTTATTAGTCGGGTGTTGTATTACATTTACAATTATATTGTAAGTTGTAACAATATCGATCGTAGGACTAATCTAATTTTTTGTAAAAATCCAATACATGTAACCATTGGTTTTAGGTTTTGTAGCATTTAATAAGTGGTCGCCTAATATCGCTCGTTTTCGCTTCTAGTGAACGATACGTCTGAAACTTTGTGCACCAATGATTTTGAACTGATTTCTTTCATCATGGTTGGCCACCGTACTACACGCTTGGCCACTGTCCTACACGCTTGGCCACTGTTCTACACGCTTGGCTAGCTTGTCTTTATTTACGGATATTTATATATTTTAATTATTGTTAATATGAAAGCCCAAATCTTTCTGAATAGATTTAATTATCTTAACATCTGAGAGCGAAATACCCTGACCCAAATGATAACTTTATTATGAGAGAAAAAGGACCCAAAGCCTGGGTAATCCGCTCTGCTATATTTAGATGAATGTCCCATATCCACGTCCCTTTCAAGAGCACCTCTGGTTCATTGGATTAGCTCTGTAATCCCCAGCCCTATTCAACCTCCAAGGGCCGTCCCTTCCAAATACTTTTGGAAAAATTACTCGAGTAAGACATTTAAAGTTGGAAAAGTGCATTAATGCCAAGAGAGGCCAGGTGGGCGTTTGTTTGATGTCTCTCGGATGAAAAAGGATCCCATAAAAAGATGAATACAATTACCAACTTGGCGAAGGTTGTCCTCTTCTTAAGTCGAGTTTCTATGAGAAGTTATTTTATTGTTGTTTCTCAAAGAGCCATTTCTTATGCGTTGTGGAATAATCAACTCGTGCTGAATTAATTAGCAAGAAACTGACGAGAGTGTCTTAATATTAGTTTGTATCACCTGAAAATATAGTGTTTAAAGAAATATTTCTTTGGAAAAGATTATTAAATTATTATGGAGTCGATAAGTAGTTAGCTCTAATAATACAATTTCAGAATCGATTAATTGTAGGACAAGAATTTTTAAAATTATATCCTAATATAAACTTCCTCTATTAAATAAAATTTGGATTATGAGGTGAACAATGCTTTCTATAGAATATTATGTATCGTACGTTTACGAAAACAAATTTGGTTCCTTGTCTGATTTTTCTCAGGGTACAATCGAGGGAACCATAATTTATAAATAATATAAAATTAAAAAAAATTACCTAGTTATCCAATAGAAATAGTAAAGAAGTTGTATATACTTGTCATATTTTTTTTTTACTAAACTTTACTATATAGAGTATAAATATTGTGGGATATTAAAGGTAATAAATAGTCTAATTAATTATTAATTTTGGATTTTAGATTCTATATTGGGAGTGTGCGCATGCGCTAGTTAGCAAATGAACTTATGCTACTTCGTGTCCCACAATAGACTATTTTTTCAGTGAACTAAAATAAAAAACAGTAGTGAAAAACAGTGTCAGTGTAATAATAAGTGATACTGCTCACATGAGAGCTAAAATATAGGTGAGTTGTCGCTTATTT
>NW_027106467.1:103219-109254 GCF_000696795.3 Halyomorpha halys
TTTAGTATGTATGAGATCATTTATCAATATTACCTATTGCCCACAACTGTGTGGCAGATTGTAATATCTATCAATAAATAAATCTATCAATTTAAAAAAAAAAAAAAAGATTCTATATTGAAGGCCAACTGCTAAGCACATGCATTTTTTCTATTCTTAAAAAAAGAAATTTCTCTCGCCCGTTTAATTTTTTGTTCTCAATTTCAGTTTATTCACTGACTATATTTGGCGATGTGCCTTTGTTTTTGGAAATTTAATATTTATGGTTCAATTAGGGAGCTGGGACTGAGGTAGCTAACTATATTTGACCGTAGCCCGGGCATTGTTTCTTCACCTTTGTTTTCAGCTGGTGGTAGGGCGTCAGTAATAGTGGGCCAATTATAACCGCTTTAATAAAGCACTCCATTCCTCAGGGTTCCCGACCGCGTCCCATCAATTCACCTACAAAATTAAACCACGTTCCCATGGGTGGTGCAATGTGAGCGAGGAGAGATATAAAGATGCTTCCGTCATAAATAGAACGACCAGGGCGGACTTTAGTCTCGAAAAAGTGTACATAGAAACACGCCGATATTTACTTATTTAACGTTAAAATCTCTCTAAGAGATCATAACGCAAATAAAAGTTCCGTACAGTTCCGTCCAGCCCCCAGTATCCCATGTTTTAAGGATCCCTTGCTTAAAAAACATTTCCTAATAGTCAGTAGAGCAGTCATTAAAAAAATTTATTTACTTTGAACAAAATTTTAAAACTAGGTATAACAGGTAAACTAGCTAATATGCAGGCCAAGTGGGATGAAAGTTCTCTGAGTAAATTAAAAGAAATAAAACGATCCATTATCAACACACTACCTTCATAGCCGCAGGGAGGAAGTTGCTCTAACCCGCTTGAGAATAGTCATATTCTCCTAACGCACTCTCACCTGATCAGAAAACTGCCACCTCCAAAGTGCAAATATTGTTAGTCCATCCTCACGATTAGACATATTTTTGAAGAATGTACTCACTATTTGCTAACAATAAACAGGATAGAACTGACTCCAAATTTATCAGAAGCTCTCACAGACGAGGAAGCTAAAATTACATTAGTGTTTGAATTTTTAAAAGCTCATCGCCTTCTTTATAAATTATAACTCCTCTTCGATTTTAATTATTTTTTTATTTTTATCATTTTTTTTTACTTTTATCTTGCCATAGGCGTTGATAACCATAGGGTTTTACGCCTTTAAGCAACAATCAACAACAACAACTAGCTATAACTAGGAATCGGCGTGGCCAGTAAGTTTCTTCTTATTTTTCGTGTTATGATCTTGAGAGTTTTAACATTCTCGTAGTACATCGACCAAAATTTGGGAATGTTTAAAAGGTAAATTAAAGGCTCTATATGGGGTCAAGGTGGACGATGGTGATTTTTAGCTTTAGTTTATTTAGCAATGTAGCCGGTATAATTTTTTTTTTAACATTAATCTTCCCTTATTTGTTCTACATTCTTAAAATAACTACAAGCTGAAATAACTTTTAAAATGTAAATAAAATTTGTCTATCACATATTCAGATATTTGATCTGTTGTTATTTATGAAGTGATGTTAGGAGAATCGTGGACCACAAACTATTTTAAACGTAATACGACAATTGAAGAGAAAATGGTCGGATTATTTGTAATTGCTGAAAAATTAAAATTAAAATCAGAAGAAAAGAAAACTATATGAAAGATATAATGAAAAACTCAAAATATATAAGTAAAATGACATAATTGAAATAAAATATTAAGTTATGTTTACCTTCACCTCCTTACATGTACTTTGGACTCGCTAATCCGAAGTAATTAAAAACAAGTGGGTTCTGATTAGTGAACGATTCATATTACCGAACGGGAAAAAAAGTCACTCCCGAAACAACAAAACAATTTGAATACAAAAATTATAAATTTATTTTAAAAAATTACAAAATTAATTCAGAAATTTATTTGATAACTTTTTCTTTTTGAAATAAACTGAAGTTAAGAAACTTGGAATCATCTTTTGCAAGGAATCGGGCCTTATCTGCTTCAGCAATAAACTCAATTTAAATTTAACCAATTAATTTAACTCAATTAAAAATTTAAACAAGAATAAAAAAGGCATAAAAAGGCAATAAAAATGGCGGCACCCGTACTTCTTTTTATTAGCACACACTGTCAAACATCGATTTTCCAGTACCTTGAATCTGTTCGAATTCTCTGGCCCCGTGGATTCGGGAGCCCTCCAGGGTTCATCCATCCTCATAAAGTGGGTATCCTTATTTGGGTAATAATGATGAGAGTGATTCTAACCTTTCTTACAAATTACTGCACCCCCTACCTTTGATGGGTTGTAGAGGTTCAGATTTAGTTTGAGTAAAGTATACACATACTGTATATTTCAAATAAAATACTAAATCAAGGGTTGTTCGGACTATGGAATGGTTTGTATATTCCGTACCATGCCTCTACGAGATTCCACATACAGAAAGCTCTTCCCAAAAAGTAGGTCTAAAAATAAAGACATTATGCTATTGTGTGGTCAGAAGTCATGAGTTTTGCTAAACTTAATCGAATTCAGTAACGATAAATATGGAAGGTCTGTTCCTGAAATGAATGAAACTTGGTTTGATTGTCGGGTCACTACTATACTAAGTTTCATTATGTATAGAGAACAACTTCTCTGACTATCCAAAAATATTTGCAATAAAATCCCTTACCTTAGTACGGATAGAGTTATTTATGTTATCGTTATTTCTTAATAATTGAATTATTTCTTACATATTTTTTCCTTCCACATTTATGTTTAGTAACGATAAATCCTGATTTTTTAAAAATGAAAATGAACTTCGCTCAGCATATTTCTGTGTCGTGCAATTCGCATTAAGTGAAGTAATTTTTATAGCATGAGTTCCTACTAGGTTGGATTGGTTATTAGAACGAAATGGGGTCTTTTTTTTTCTTTCTTTATTTTTGGGAGATAATATAAAATCTGCGTACGTCAAAGATTGTTAATAACATAATCACAAACAAACTTCATGTTGATATTGTATCATTAAATAGATAAAAGTTTGACGCACTGTAGGTTTTAGATAATGAGTACTCAAAGCATTATGTACTCTCGGCCTTGTCCAGATGAAGAGTAAGTGATTTTTGGAGGTTTGTAGTAAAACATCGTTTCAAGAAAATATTTATTAATAAAATATATACTATAATTATAAAATGTAAGTTCCAGAAATATCTCACGAATTATATGTTCAACAAAGGCCATTTTTTATAAGAGCAAAAGGTAAGACATATTTTTGTGTTACGAAAGGGACTACTTCTAAAGTCTAAAGTGATATGTTGTATAAAATTTTTAAACTTACTTTTTAAACAACCAATAAAGATGTTAGTTTATCAAGAAAACATTCTTGTTTCAAAATGATTAAATACTTGTGACACGTGTATGTCATCAGTGAATAATGACTCTTCCATTTTATATCAAACCCTCCTATCCCACATCACGACCCTTGTAGAATGGAGTCAGTAATGGTGGATTAAAATTAATTCCAACAAACCACGTTTATCTTTCGTCGTAAACCTATGACTTACTGTCCTACATTATCCTGTCGTAATACTCCACTTTTTATTAGCACTATTTGTGTAACCTGTCGAAACAAGCATTCTGTTGTATAATTATCCATAACATAAAAAAGTATATCAGAAGTTTTTTTTTTTTTATCTGTGATGATATTTACTGATTATTAATTAGTAAAAAATGAAGAAATAAAATACTGTCTACATATCTTACATATATTATTTTAAAGAGTATGCAGGAATTATATTGTATAAAACAATATAGAAGGAAGTTTAATATGTTTTAAGAAGGATGATGGTAGGGTTTATGGTTAGTTATGTATTATAGGAGCTTGTTGACAATGCCATTAATTGTAGGATCAGCATCAGTGTCTCTCCTGCGTCCTCACCTAATTTATTTCCACTAACTATTTGATTTATGATTTTATGCTTTCATTTAACATTTGATGGGTTAGAATTTCTAGGAGTCTAAATTAATGAGAAAATGAAATAACTGGTGCGGTACTGATTTTCGAAAAAAGAAAATATTAAGACCAAGGAAGGCGAAAATTATGAACTAAAACTTTTTATTTTCCTGTTGCAATAATAATTAGTATTTTAGGGATTTGGAGGTGAGAATAATAATATAAATTTTGCTCCTGCCAAGAATACAACAGTTAAAAACAAAAGCTAAAGAAGTTGTAATGCAATCGGAAAGATCGTTCAACGTTCCACCTCTAATCGGTTGTTTCTATTTTTTTTTTTATATTTATAAAATTCTTTAATATTTTGTATTTATATATTGTTTATTATTGCTAACAATATAGGGAAAATATGAGCAGAGTAGCTACAAAATATTTCAAAAAACTGTATAAAAGTAACACAGAAACTTTAGAAATAAGAGAAGGAAAGATGGGCAAAAATTTAGGGGAAGTTCCACCAATAATGGAAGAAGAAGTAGCTTTTATTTTGAAAAAAGTCAAATCCCAGAAGACTCCGGGGCCGGATAACATCAGTAATGAAATTTTTAAAGCAGGAGGGAATATTCTAATTAAAGAACTAACAGAGTTGTTTAATTTGATTCTTGAACAAGAAGCAATACCTAAACAATGGAGAACCGCAAAAATAATTCTGCTGTATAAAAAAGGTAACAAGTATGATTAGAGAATTATCGGCCAATCTCCCTCTGTTCAACTATGTCAAATGTTTTCACCAGTGTTCTCAAACAACGGCTAACAAAAAGAATAATGGAATGGAATGTGTTGACGAAGAACAAGCAGATTTTAGGAAGGGATTTTCGACAGTGGACCACATACAGACTGTAAACCAAATCATCGAGAAACCAAATGGATATAACCTCTCTCTAAACACACCCTAATGGGAATACAATCGATTAGGACAGTAAAAGAGGAACGTTAGTAAAAAACCTAATATTTATGTTTAATGATTTATCTTGTTCTGTTCTTAGCCCTGACGAAGACTAGAAACTCTAGCCGAAACGTTGGCACAATTAAATAAGCTACTCCTACTTATTTGTGTTTCATTTGACCGCACCCTCAGCCATCATCTCCTAGTACGTCATCCACGGTCTCAACTATCTCTCATAATTAAAGATAGAATTTAATGTTCTTTAAATGTTTATATTATATTTTGTAATGATTTAATTTAATTGCATAAATAAAAGGCTATTTTCATTTCATTGCTAACAATGAGAACTATTAATTTTTTAATTAACAAAAGTAAACATACTTTACAAAAGATTTCTTAAAAATTCCACCCTGAGCCCTGCCAATTCATTTCTATAAGGAAAAATGTTAAACACCATTTAAAGTAAAAATATTACCTATTCCGGTTTTTCATTACTCACGTATTATTCCGTTAATATGGTTTTGGTATAACTGATAGTATAATCTTCCCTGTAAGTTCTTTATTTCTGAAGTGTTATTGTGTAAACTGTATTGTTTCATATTTTTCTCCTTTGTGTGCGAATAATAATTAAAATGTGAGAACTACCTGCTATAGAGAAGAAAATGCAATAAAATATTTTTTGAAGTTCAAGGATTATCCCTACCAAAAAAAAAAGTTTGTGAGAATGTGCATGACACATCTATTTATTTAACTGGCAAGCAATGGATGTGTAATGCTGAGGCTTGTGAAAAGCAAATTTAAATGAAAAAAACATTGTTTTAAGGATTGGAAGTTTATGTAAGAACCTCACTGTGGTTTATTTATACCTTGTCGCAAAATGAAATGGAAATAAAATCGATCGATCGACAGTAAAAGAGGAAGGTTAGTAAAACACATAATATTCCCATGAACGGCCCCAAATTTTCGGAAAAACACCCTCGCGTTAAATTAAAATTTTCGATAGATAAAGAATGTAACCGCGGAAAGAACTTAAAAAAACTTTATTGGTATCAAAGTTACAAAATATGCACTACTACTACTACACTATTACTACGAATAACAAAGTAACAAC
>NW_027106467.1:116879-122340 GCF_000696795.3 Halyomorpha halys
ATGGTGGAAGGGGATAATGCTGAGTCAGATATATAGGGTTATGCACCTTAACTGATCTCGAGCGATTTATAATAAACAGTTGTTCAACACTTCAGACCATTACAAACACTATTAACAGCGGTATACCACAGCTGTTTGATCGTTAATGCCTTAAGAGAAGTATTCGCGATTATAATACCCGCAGACACATATATACAAAGAGACACACCGAGACCATTTAGCGACTTACATGGACTCAGGAGGATCTCACAACATCTATTTCCGTTAGAAAGTGGAAAGTATCACGATAAAATCCTGATTACCACATATGTCTATGAAAAAAGTAAAAATGGTTTACGTTTTTGAAAAAGAATCACATCTCGCAAATGCAATTTTCCTGACATTTCTCAGACTGCATCGTTCAGTCGCAAAACCGCTTCCTTCTTTTCATTGGTTTCCTCCCTGCTCCTTAAAATTCAATTGCTAACATAACTATTCTCCCCCTAATTGTTATAGATATCCATTTCGATAGTTTCTCTTATGCCCCGCCTAATTACCTAAACAAATTGGAGAAAGTCTTCTCTATTTCCTGTCTTAAATCTCTACCCCCCTCTTCTTCTATGTATTAATATATGCTATGTATATAGAGAATGCCACATCCCTTTATTACGATTTGGTTATAGGTCATGAAGTAACTTAAGTTTCAGTTAAGTTCTTACGAGTTTGTTTTAATGTAGATGTAGCATTTTCTTCCCAATAAAATTAAATCTTAAATTCTTTACTGGACGCCAATGGTTAAAATTGTTTTCGAATGACACATACGGTATATATTTCAACTTTCAATATGACCAGAATTGAATAATAGTCTGTACGTACCCACTCTCCTTTTCTTATCGGATTAGAGTATATGAGATTTAAAACCCGATGAACTGCAATCTTAATTAAATAAATACCTATATTTTATATTTAAAATTAGTTTTAAAACCTTTTTACTTTCCATGTGTTTTAAATAGATAACCTACATTATTTAACAAATGGAAAGAAAATATTTTTAATCTTAAATTATGTAATATTTAAACGTACACACTAGCTAACATTAACAAATGATGTTTACCGCGATAAAAGATGAGATGAAAGTCCGGCGGCTGAGGAGGGAGAAGGCTCGAGAGTTCGATCTGTACATTAGGAATATTATGGCTGCTGCACTGAAGTCATGTCAAGCGGACGCCTTCAGCTTGGAACAACTTACCTCCTACGTTGTCGATAAGATGGAATACGACCTGAAGAACCGCATCAACGCCATGCTGGCCATAGGAACAGACTACGGCCTAGTCCGGAAGAACGGTAACAGGTTCACGGTCCAGGGCAGCATCTCCAGCATAGAGAACGCTCTCAACAAGTGGACAGATAGGAACAGGTTCACTGCGAGGCGCACCTGCACTGTTAAGTACCGTAAAAGTAGATTATGGTAAATAAACAATACTCATTCGGTGCTTGTCAATTTTGCCTCGTTCAGTTCTACCTAGTTTACCTACGTAATAACACTACTGTTAACAATTTAAACTTAAATAAAATAAATTATTATTGAATATTTTCTCAAAAGGACTTTTCATGTTACTTTTAAAATTATGCCATTTCAGTCATAAGAAGGGGGAGTAGGGTTATTTTATAGGTAACTCGCCTATTCTTATTAGAGTGGTGTGATCAAGGTTTATTGCGTTAGACCCAGAAACAATAATATTCAAACAGCCCAAACCGGAATCGAACCGACGTCACAGCAGACTCGATGCCTCTACACTTTCGACTGCAATGGTCTCACTTTCCAAATTCATTTGATTCTCTCTTCATCTTACTTTGTCCATATACCCTGAGCAGAGGTTCTGCAAATTTTCCACATTCCTTCTGATGATACCCCATCTCTCTTCTGATATATTGCAATAGTAATTAGGGAGAAACTCCCCATAGTTAAGAAACACTGACATGGTCAATCGAAATAATGAAAGGTAACGTGAGCTCCGAGGGCGTGGTCTGTTTGGCTTAATTCCCTCTCCCAATGTTTGTCACTTTTCTGCTTCCATCTCTTAGCTTCTCAACCTTTCATAATATCGTCAGTACAATGTTAAAGTGGGGTATATTTGAATTTCTGAGAGGATTGTGATTGAATTATGGTTATACCTGTATGTATTTAAATTAACATATATAAGGCTAATTTCTAATTTATACGTAAATCAACATTTTGTATGTTTAAATTGTTAAGTACTTTTATTTATTATTATTTTAAGGTATTTTCTTTATTATTATTTTGAGGTATTTTCTTTATTATTATTTTGAAGTATTTTCTTTATTCTACATTATTATTAGGTAATCAAATTTGTTTAGGTATTTTTGTTATTGCGGAGAGTATTGAAAATAATATCCAAGAAAGATAAATTTTCAAATACGGTATTTTGTACGGAGGATTTCAAGAGTCCTCACTAAAACTAAACCTTTTGAAAATAATGATTTTTGTTTACACTTCACCAGCATTGTTCTTTTTTCTCTAGTGATTTATGTTACATAATTCATATTTTTGTCGTAGTACTCTGAGGGTTAGGATCCCATGTTTCTAATCTTGGTTGCCATGGAATCCGTAATTCCCACCTACGTAATCCTGTTGCTAGTTGTACGTATGGCTTCTTACTCTCCTTGAATTGTTCCTCTTTATTTAAAATAAAATTGTTAAGATTCAAAGGGTCATCATATATAAAAGAAGGTGAGGTGCTGAATACTTGAGGATTAGGGATCATTAGTCATTTTCTTTTCCGGACAACTTAAGAGTTAACAACAGATTGCTTGATCAAATTGTAGATTGCTTCTAATATTGACGAATGACAACCTGTATTAAAACTTCGATGGTTAAAGATGTAATAGTTGATATTTTTAATGGTTCCCAGTTGATTTACATTAATAAGTAAACGTCATCCCGAATATTATTACTTTTTTATGACCACGATGCTCTTATCAGTGGAATTATCGACTATTTATCTTAATTAAATCTTTAAATTCTCTTGCTTGCATATGTTATCTCCATCTTTCACAAATGATAAATTTTGCCCAGTTCCATAGAAGTGGATTTATGAATGGGCCTGGTCGGAGGCTGCGCTCTCTGTAGGCCACATATTGATCTGCTTGGCCTCGCTCGCTCTCTCTTGCCCACTGTATCTTCCCCTTTGCCACTCGCTTTCTGTACCTGTGTTAGGGGTAGCCTTTGCGATCCCTTTAGGGCTCTCTTCTGTCATCATTGGATTATTTTAAGAATATGGGTTTTTTTTATTTATTTATTTTTGGTGTATAATAGTGTAGTAAAATATTTCGTGTAATTATATTTCTATAATATATTTATGTATATCGTGTAAATTAGTGTGATTTTAATTTAATGTATGTAATATATCTGCTGATTAAAATAAAACCTACATAATCAATTTAATGAATATTGATCTGAAGGAAGGAAAGAAACTATAATTTTTTTTAATTAAAGAAATAGCATAATATGAAAATAATTAAATTTAGGATACACATGAAGTATAAATTAAATAGAGTTACTACATGGTAAGAACGAAAAGGCCAAATCCTGGAAATGACGAGTTCTGTTTTGCAGTGCAAACCCCTTCGTGGTCCGAAGTGGTAAAGGGGAAGCTATCCATTTCGTGTAGCTGCGCGTCAGTACTCAACTGCAATAAAAAGATAGACCAGCAGTTCTTTTTTCAGTTCGCCACACTATTGGGGCGAAAAAGATTGATGTTGAAGAAGAAGAAAAAACGTGTAAATTAAATGCTCCAACATTTATTAAAACACAAATATTACAAGCACTTTATGTACAGTATAGTTTTTTTAATAGGTTATCATTAATAATAGGCACATACATAAATAAATAAAAAGTACTACACAATCAATGAAGGGTCTTGAGTTCAGTACTAATGATATATTTAACATTTTTAAATTATGTATTTATTTCTAAGCTTAAATTGCCAAGTGGTTAATATTGCTGATATGCTATTTTATATAGATGGTGTTAAGGCTGCTCATTTATCTTTTTTTTTAAATTTTATAATCCATATTTGTAGATTAATTTAAGGTACAATATTATGTTTATTATTGTAAATTTAATTAAGGAGACTATTTTAGTGTTAACTGTGCGAACTATTTGTTTATTATAAGACAGCAATCACAACAGTAGCAAGTTGAGAGGACTTAGTTAAGCGTTAAAATAAGGTTGTGAGCTTGTATCACAATGCTAGAAAGCTCCTCTCGTGTCTTTGCTTTCTTTACTTCTATTACTCCAAAACAGACATATTTATATTTTTCTTTTTGGACAATTTCTGAATATATGTATATTTTTGGAATAAATTATTTTACATTGTTCTAATCTAGTACACACCAAAACTGTTAATTAGATAAAGAATAAATTAAATTTTGTGTATGTGTAAACTGTATTATTCTTTCGTTTGCTTTGACCACGAGTGCTTACTATATATCGCAACAAGGTGAACACGAGATGAGTCTGAAAAGATTAATGAACCGCTTCATAAGATCCATCTTCGGTATCTCTCCCAGACGGTCTCATATCTGAGCAAAGTTTGTTCTTTCCTAATATCCAGAAACAATACCTCCTTGTTGCATTCTTATTCCAATCCTTAAGAACTAATAATCCTTAAGAATCAGTTAGAATAAGAACTTAAGGAGAAACAACCCTTCCTATATAATTGATCTAATCACTTATTGCTTCCTTTGAAAAATCAGTTATCGTTCGTCCTACCTCATTTTGGAATTCCTTACCCATATCCATATGTAAATCGATTAGATACCCATCTCCTTGATTATCATGTCCATTTTTTTTCGTCTTATTTTCTTTTTTTAAATATAATTATTATTGTTATTTTTAACTTCACACAAAACTGTAGCCAGAAAAATACTGGTCAAACTGTCCACACTGTTATTCTCAGTCTTCAAGTGTCCCATTATAAGATATCGATTTTTTTATTTCATCCACCATTACGAGTGGAGTGATCGTGTTCAAGGACGCAAAATGTCGTAAGTCACTACTGGATGGTCCTCATAAGTCGTGGTTACAATCTACCTCTTCGTTTTAAATTGGTGGCCCAAGTTAGAGGTTTCTTACCTATCTCGGCCATACACAAAAATAGAGGAAAAATAAATGGCTTTTTAGAATAGAGTCCTAGCCCTTAGAAAAAATGAAAAAATGGATGGATGGATGAATTTAGTTGAATTATTTTTGATTTGAAGGATTTTATTGTTTTTATTTGGGTACTGTTTATGTTTTCTATAGACTGTTACTCTTATACAAATTAGGTGACATTGACGAAACGTGATGTCTTCCTTAACGTTTTCTATGTATAATAAATCTTTGATAAACATTAGTAAAAAAGTTTTGAAGAAAAGAAAGCTTAGTTCGCACCTAATATATATATGTTATATTTTATAT
>NW_027106467.1:122445-137511 GCF_000696795.3 Halyomorpha halys
AAAAAAGATATATATATATTTTTTTTTTTTAAATCCGTTTTTTTGAGTTCTGGAAATGGTCAGATTCTATAGTCAAGTCCTGAGCGCCGGTGGCTTGTACTTTCACTCAGCCTCCCCTGGCTTTTAATGGACGTTGAGATGTGGTTGAGAGAAAAGCACCGGGATCTTCCCGGGACCTGCTTTTTCCTTCATAAGTGTGTGTACAAGCTGGAGTTTTGGAGTTCTTGAAGACCTAAATGTAAATATTATATACAGGAATGAATATGTTTAAAGTATTAGATAGCATTAAGTTTAATTTCGTTTTAGTTTCTTTTTCTTCATTATCATTTAATTTATATTCCTATAAATATGGTGTGAATGTGCTCTCAGATTCCTATATTACCATTCTTTGTAAATACATGAAAGAATATAACATTACACATAAAATAAATTAAAACAAAAAATCGGTTTGTTTTATTGTTAACTAGAAGTTCTGTTTTGTATATGTACGTGTTATGTTTTATTTCTTTTAAACCACATTGGTATGAAGGGTCACTACAAACGTACAGTTGAACGACCCTAACATACATGGGGTGGTGGAGGTGCCGTTCAATATCGAAGCAGGCTGTAAATCACTACAGCTCCGGAGTTCAATTATCAACATTTATGGCTGAGGTGTTGGACCGATACCTTTATTTATCCGATCACACCTTATTTCTTCTTCTTAAAAATAAATATATATATTTACAATTATTATTATTATTATGACAAGGGCTAACTGACTCTAACCAATGTTATTTTAGCGAAGATATATATATGTCTTCTGGCTTAAATCCAAAGTTATTTTCAGTGAATATTTCTATATATGGATTACTGGCAATTTTCAGTCCTTTTATCTCTTCTCCTTCCGCTTTCCTTCCATACCTTTTTCATAAAATCTTATAAAGTGTTTATTAATGTAATTCGTTACTGTGTATAGACGTAGGAAGAAATGTAACTAAATATAACTTTTGACTCGTAAAACTTTATATTTTACTTACTTGATTATTTTCTTTTCCAAGTATATTTTTCTGGATTTTCTTTATATCTTGAATATAGTTTTCTATCACACTGTTCTCCTAATTTAATTTGTTTTTATCATTTTATGTACTAGTTTGATTCACATATTTTTTATACTATTTGTAATAATTTTAATTCTAGCATGTTTGCTATCTTGTTTTTACTTAGCCATGATGAATGCCTGAAATGATGGTCGAAACGTTGGAACAATGGAATAGATAGCACAAGTCAGTAGAGTTTTTTTTTTTATCTCTGTTCGGCCTTACCTGTGTTTAGTACCTCTTCGGTTATGATAAATAATAATGAATCATCCGATTCTTCAGAAAACAGATCTCTCATTCTAGCAAGTACAGTTAGAAGACGATGCAGGCGAGGCATAATGTGTTTATGGCATCACCCATACTGGAACAATGTTGAAGGATTTTACCTTGGTGTTGTGTCTCAGCAATTACTCAATCAACCTTTGAAGTTTCAGTCCTATTATATAGTTTCTATTTTTTAAATGTTATTTGATCTCATGTACCGTCGCTGAGTCGTCAGAATACCAATTTTCGGCTTTGTGTCTACGCAATGAAGATTTCTAATATGATTGGAAATCCAATTGCACTTGCAATGTCGGTGTGTAAGCACTCGTTTAATAACTTAGTCCAGTGCTTTCATGCATCATGGTAGAGGATGCATGCCACCTGCGACTTGCGACTTTGATGTGAAATCCGCCTAACCCCAATCTATGACCCCCTTCCAATCTCCTCACGGCCATCTTATTTTTTCCCCACCCCGGACTTATATTCTCTTCTATTTCCTTTTTCTACTCTCTCTCTATCGGATTTGCTGATTCCAAATTACGAGCCCTGCCCGGCCCTTGTTTTTATACCGAACGACGAGGCCTCCAGCTCTGGAGGAGGAATGGTAATTCAATTTTCTCCCTCCCCCCTCGGCGTAATTCTGTGCTCGTCGAAGCTCTGGATTCTGTCCCTTCATCTAACTTGATTTAAACTCGGTGGAGTATTGGTTTAAACCTGCTTCGAATAATATAAGCCTGCTTATGTTTTAAAAAATAAATTTCTTGTTAATTATTCCAAGAGAATTTTTCTATAATGCATTGAGAACTACAAAAACCTCATGATTATGGAATTTCGGATACCAAAAATAATTATTAGTTCGAGTTCATATCATAATTCAAATTAATGTTTTGTTTCCAGTTTTTCATTTTTATTAGTGATGATAACTCACTACCAAAGAAATTGCTGTTCATACATTTTAATATCATTAGTTAAGAACAAATATGGTCATCATTGCATTCAGTCTAATTTTATAGCTCTGAACATTGATTAAAATATAACATTGAATTTTCCTATAATTTACAAATCACCTATATAGCTTATTTCAGCATTATGGAGTTTGTAACCCGTAATCTTTTATGGGTACAGTAATATTAGTAAAAAATAACGATTACTTAATTCATTGACTGGAACAAAAGTTAATGATCTCATATCATTAATGAAATGATTAGTAGCGTAAACACCATTTTTAGTAGATCTAAAGCTCATTGAAGGAAATGAATGAAAGCCATTGAAGAAGTTATTATTGCAGTAGTGAGGCAGCGGCAACAAGCGAATTGGATCAGTCGATGGCCACCATGGCAATTAGTTAACTGGCCACAAATGAAAAGCACATCTGTCTTCATTAAGCAATAATTAATTAAAGGGCACTTAGTCTTGTAGTCGAGTGCTTGTTCTTCTCTATAATAATATACTCAACTATATTTATCTATAGGTAGCAATAGAAAACCTATAGTTATAAACGGATGACCATAAAACATTTAATATTTTTCGTTGTGAAATGCGAGTTAATGTTAAACAATAGGAATATAATAGAAGATGGAAAATACAAAGCAAAATATTAGTTATATGAATAATGAAAAATATTTACGGTTTGATGCCTACGGGGGAAATCTAATCTATTTTGGTTCATAAAGATGGAAGTTAAGGTTTTGAGTGCATAAGTAGGTATGGAGAAAAGGAATGAATTAATGAATCTGCAGTAGACTATATGGGTATTCATGATCTTTAGTTTAACATGTTAAGTGGAGAAATATTTCCTTCTTATAGCATGTTAAAACGATATAACATGGTTGAGAGTCTGTTAAATGGAGAATGACGTCACGCAACAGACCAGCTGAGCTACACACCATTTTATTTGTTGTGTTAGGTTACTTGCTCATAGTTTGTGTTAGTATTGTTTTGGATGTTTTAATAACTAATAAAGCAATGGATGACAATAATAATAATGTAATGACATTTGATAATTAGCTCATCTTGATTCTATTCCTAACAAGTTAGAAGATCTACAAGGCACTCAGTTGGCAAACTTTTACACATCTTCTAATTTTCACTCAATTTAGACCTGTTGTAATGAACTATTTTAATCAAAACAACTTAAGAAATAAACAATAACATGAGGTTTAGGAAGAAAAGGTTATAAAAACAAGTTGTACAGAAATCCGCTAAGAGCTCTCATGCATCTAACACTTAACATGACTTTAAATAGGGCTGCTCACCATCCTATACTTATAAAATTTAACGTGGTAAAACATTTTACATTTAATACAACATCATGAGTACCCCTTGTGTAAGAAACGTTGAAGGGCGTAAATCTTCAGAGGTGAAGGAAGTATTAATTTAAAAAAAAAAAAAATTGTTACTAATGGAGAATGAACTGAGCAATAATAATAAGTCAAAGAATAATCTTAAAATACAAGTTAGCCAATGAATGGCGAGAAAAAATACAATTAGCTATCAGAGCGAAGTGAATTTTGCAAAAGCCAAACAGAGGTAGACTTAGGCCGGTAGTGAGGGTAGGTGGTTTTACAAAAAAGGCAGGGACAGGAGTGTAGGAGGCCGTGGTTACATCTATGTATTGTGTTATAATTTATTACCTTTCTTCCAAAACAGAACATTAACATTAACTATAAGGTGGAGTAAGTATTAACTTTAGATAAAATTATAATGTACATTTTTTAAAATACTTTTTCTTTAAAATATGAATTTTTTGTCTTGATACCAACAAATCGTGATACTAATTCCGAACTACATGTTTGACGGTGAGAATAGAAGTGATATCAGTCACTTTTTATTTGTTGCGAGAGATTGAATGTTTTTTAAGTTTACTTTAAGAGATTTATTCATATTATTGTAGCACATTATATAGGCGTGAATATGGAATCCCACGAGAGTTGTTCTAGATAATTATCCCCGTACCAAGTTTTAGTTGTCTATATTCACCTGCTGAGTCAAGAGACTTTGGAAATCGATTTTCAGTTTCTCAAACTTCTATTGCATTAACAACTATGAACTCTGTAGTGTGGGCAACTACTATGGGTTTGTAATGTGTGATTGCTAGGAATCGTTTCCAGAGATTTGCTATCAGATTTCCAAAACTTATAGGCATGCAAGAAGTAAGCAGATATGCCAAAATACGGATATTTAAAAGTTCCTCCCAGTCCTCCTGTATGGGCCGAAAGCTGGACAGCCCTCGACCAGCAGGAATGAGAAGAAGAATAGTCGGTAAGACCAGGAGAGACTGTGTCAGAAAGCATATGGGTGTGAAATCAGTGCGCGACACCCTGCAAGAGCTGCAATTGAAGTGGTATGGACATGTCTGTAGAATGGACGATACTAGAAAAGCCAGGTGGTATTTTGAAGCTAGGCCGGAAGGAAGACAGCCTCGTGGCAGACTCAGGTGCATGTACTCTGAGTACATTGGAAAACTAGGGGCAGCAAGAGGACGCACCATCCCGAAGATGAGAAGACTAGCCAGGGACTGGAACCGGTAGGCTAGGTGGACAGAGATTGCGACTCCAGGGTTGACGGTACTTAGGAGTTAGAGGAAGAAGACGTTTTCTGAGAATTAAGGTTATGTTAGTAGTTGGGAGTCACACTTCTAAACTTGATTACTTGAAAATAATTCAAGGATACCTTTATCTTGATTCAGATATGCATTACTTGTATTTTTTTTTTAGTTTTCCAACTTGTATAATTGAAATTGTACATTTTCAAAGAAAAAAATATATATATAGAAAGACAAAAATTTTTCTATGTTTTTGATCAATATATCTTGTTCTTCTTTTTGTTCGAGTTTTTTTTTCTTGGAAAAGTAACTTTTTACTTTAATTGTGAGTTAAGGGTCCGTCAGTCACTAAAATTCTACATACCTGTTTGGATTATTTTATTAAATTTTCTGCGTTCTCTTATAACTGAAAACTTGAAACTTATCACTGCTACCTTAAAATCCAAAATGAGGTTTCATATTACCATTTCCACATCTTACCATCCATTTCTATCAAAACATTTTTGTGACAAATAAAAATTCTACACCGAAAATGTATTCAGTTTATTTCAAAATTTAAATTTTCTTACAGTAGGTGTTATAAGTTCACACAAAAATATATATGGAAGAGAGGTGGCTAAGTAGTAAGGCTAACTGTGATAATAACTCCAATTATCCAAATGTGAATAATAGTTATTTATTCTGCAGCTGTGATTCAACCCTGTAGGTTCATGAGCCCTCCGGAACGTACCTTCCTCATAAAGTGGGTACCCTTAGTTGGGAAAAAATATGGAGATAAATGGTGATTCTGACCAAGTCACCTTGTGCAACCGTTGGTCTAGTAGAGGTACTTTCTTTACGTAACAGTACCCTTCATGGGATGTAGCAGTACAGATTTATTTATATGTATGTATGTTTGTGAGGATCTATAAATTATAAAAAAAAAAATATATTGTGGCTAATTTTTGTCATTGTTCGCATAGTCGTGCCCTACTGTGGAAAACAAATGTTCTTAACTTGTAATTAACACCAAAATGTACCGAATACAAATTAATATTAATAAACAGGAACATTACTTATAACTGATTGTTCTACACAACTGTAATACCTACTAGGACTAACAACGTTTGTTGATGGTAAATATAATATTTAGGTAATTGTAATTTTTCCCGCAATGAAGACGTTGGGCCTCACTCACTTGACATCTTTGATTTATCAGACACTCGTTTTTGTTGTATTTGATTCAGAAGTATACACTTGGCGTTGATAAAGAAAATAATGGACATTTAATGTAAGGTCAGCTCTGAATTTCTTTCGTTGACATTATCGCTAATCGTGAACAATGGGCGATTATAAAGACATTAAAGGGACAAGTTGAGGAAGTAGCTGGGGATGGAGGAAGTGAAGAATGTCACCGCGCCCTTTGGCTCCAACCTGTTGGCGACCATTAGGCTCTTTGTGTCACTAACCGGTTATGTAGCCTTTTATTACCGGATCAGGTTGCATTATTTTATCTGGTGGGTAAGTAACCGATTAGTAAGGTCGTGACACAATTGTTATGTACTCCCACTTACGAATTTCTTGTCATTGATGAAGCCTCAGTCTCTAAAGAAAACCTCTGGAACATGTGATAGAAATATCATAAAAAAAATTGGAACTTTGGATGTATCTATTAATTCAAAATGTTCTTTGTCCATTTTTTACCAGTACCGTTCTATTTTAGGAACAATACTCTATGCATTAATATTTGCGAATTTGTATCTTTCATTTTCTTGTGTTCATTTTTCATTTTCCCCGATGTTTCGTATACCATCATCAAGATTGGATTATCATTTTCCGATTCATATAATTGTATTTCGTCATATTTATTATTAGTCTTAAATTTTCTATGAAAACTTATTTTGTTTAATCCTTTTGCACTATCAATCAACTATAGATTTACTTAATGAGAGTATCCTAAGAAAACATAAGCAAACAACCCGTGCCACAATTCTATGTTGTACGGTTGAAAAATACAAGTTGGTCCAGCTCATTTCTAGTAGTTTATGACGTTAATCTTCTTAGGAGTAAGTAGCTTTCCTGACCTTTGCCAAAACAAATTTCGATTTCTAGTGGTTAGGAAAAAAAAATTTAATTTATGAAAAACTTATCTCAGGAACCATTAGACATACAGATGTCTGCCAGTGCTCAAATTAAGGCTTGTTTAATGTTCTATAATTCTAGTGGTTCGGATAAAACTTCGTATGAAAAATTCATATTCATATGCTACTACTCCAACGAAGATAAACGTAACAAAGTACTTTATAGTTCATTTAACTAGCTTACTATTATTCACTAAATTTTATCTCAATACGACTATTATATAATCAATATTTCATAGTTATTATTTTTACTGGTTATAATTCATTACATTTTTAAACCGTAGAAGATTGATTAGTTACGATTGTTTGATGGATATCAATCCATAAAACTCCTCTTTAAGTTTTAGCAATAACCATGCTAAAATAATAGTACACAAAAGAAAATCAACTTCGTTCTAATGCTAGAAGGTCTCTTAAAAATTACTTGTATGTACAATTAACATTAAACATATCTAACTAATAAATAGCATATTAAAAATATTTCAGTACACTGACTACTACACTAAATATATTAGAAAGATAAAGAATAAAAATTCTTATTTTAAATAAACTGAATAAATTTTGGCTTTGGAATTTTAATTGCCAAAAGAACTTTACTTTTGAAAAATTGGAGGTAACAACTTTTAAAGTAAAACTCCTCTTGTTTAAACACGCCATAAATAACATCTCTTGTGTTAGAATAAGTACATCCTGGAGTAACTATTGAAATTAAAAAAAAAAAAAAACATTATTTACTTCTAAACGGAATTTTATTCTTGAATTAAGAATTTGTTATAATAGAGCGTCGGATTGGGTTGTGAGTAGGTATTGTAAAATGAGATATTGAAATAAATAAAGGATTAAAGCATGCCGGATATAAGAAGGGTGGGGATTATAGAGGGAATTGAAGTTCGTAATGGAATGTTTAAATTTTTAGTTCTGAGTCGTCCTATAGAAAATGGTATGGATGGAATCTTGCTTTCTTGAATGGATTGAGGATTTAAATTGTGGGAGCCTGTAGGTGTGAGAGAGGCGCTGGGAATGGATGGTATACATAGAATCCAACAAAATAATGTCTACGGTTAGAGGGAAAGAGTCACCGTTGAGATGGAAGATATGAAATCGCCTAGAAGTGCTGATGGTGTTCTCTTGTAAAATCGACAGGCCTCCGTATACCACACAGCCGTTGTCAAAGTGGGTGCAAACAATTCAGGATAAAAGGAGCTTACGTGTAGCTTGTGGAAGTAATGCAATATCTGGAGTGTAAATACACTGTATATATAAATATATACCATTATAAAATTTGGGCGATGCGATATTTCCAGGATAGGGTTTGGTAAATTGTAATTTCTAATTTGTAGGAACTGAATGTGATGGGGTGATCAATAAGGTTTAATACAGGATAAGTCAAATTTGCCGAGGAACTGTTCCAATCAAGATCAAGGAATCGTTATATTATTGTAACTAATACTTTTGACCTATATGAAATAATAGCTGACATTAACGATTACATTTTCACTTCTGATTAATTGAAGCTAACGAATTTATGAGCAATTAAGGAAATTGTTTGCTCACATTAGACACTCATTGACTTTTAAATTACATGTTATTTAATTTGCTTAATGTAGGAGATAAGTGACTAGTAGGTCCACAAATTATGAGAAATAAGGCTACTACTTATTCATTAAAAGAACTTTCTTTTTTATACATTATTACAGTTATTTTCTGCCCCCTGATATCACTCCATTTCTAAACTATTGTATTAACTAAAACTCAAATGTTTTTTTATTTTCTTTATTGTTTTTAATTGTATGTATTTATTTTTATCTTCACTTTTTAGTTTTTTATCACATTGTCACCTTACTTATCACTACTCATTTCCAATGTACGATCTATACACCAACTTAATGTCCACGCAAAGTCTAAAAGATTGTCGACTACTCACTACTATTACTTGCCACAGTTTTACAACTTACTACTTTTATTCACATTGTTCTAATCTTCTCTTCGTTTATTATACTACTATTCTTCCCATTTTTCAGGATTTTTATTTTTTTTTAATCAATGTATTTATATACATTTTTTTTGCCTCTCTCTCCATATTGTATGTAATATATTATGCATGTACTTCTACATTTATCTCAGTATATAGTATTAGACAAGATATTTGATAATTCTGTCATTTTACCTAGCTATATATTATAAAAATGTTGAATCATTATTACTATTATTTGGTTTAAGTGATCTTTATTTTATTTCAGCGAATTGTAAAACGAGAGATGAAGAATTTAAAAAAATCTCAAATCGTCATATACGAAATTATCCAAAGGGTCTAGTAAATTTAGTGTAAAAAATCAAAATTTTAATTATAATTTTTCGCTGGAAAAACGCGGAAAATCAGTTTCGATAATTAAATTCAGATTAAAATAATGCCTTGCAAAATGGATGAAAAATAATTGTTATTTTAAGTTTATTTATAGCCTGAGATGCTCTTCTGCACAGTATTAAGTTCAGTGATACGTACTTTCTAGCAGAATTTGTTATTAATTGAAATTTAAAATCATTCCTTTTTTTTTTATTTTAACACCGACGTTTTTGATTGCTTATATAGGGGGTCCTCTACGATTTTTAATTATGCAACAACAATTAATAAATTAAAGCGTGCGTATGTCTTTTTTCATCATCTCTATTTATATCGAAACTACTATGTTTAATCAGTTATGGAATTTTCCATTCTTAAACAAATTTAAATTCAATAATTAAATAAAATTTACTAAAGACGAATGAAAAACTTTCTTTCCGTTGAGTTGAAAATAAATTGTGAACTATCAAAATTAAAGGAAATGTTTGGAAAACTATTAGTCGACCGTATGAAATGGTTGTAGGAAGATAGTTCGAATGGCGATAAAAATATGTTAAAAAGAAGCAAAATGAACTATTTCTTAGCAAGACGTTTCGTCCCACTTTGCAGGACTGAGTCCAGAAAGTATAAATCTTCATTTTATCTTTATGACCGCCATCCGGACTATATTCCTTCCATTGAGGATCTAAGCAGCCTCAGTAATGCAGTGTCAGTAATCATTTCTAGCGGCCACTGCAACCCAAATGGGAATTGAACTCGCCCTGCACAGCTAACACATCCTCATTCATATTCCTTAAATATTTTAAAAGTTGAAAAGACATGGTGGCATTTATCGTTTTATTAATTCTATTAATTGAATTAATTGTATTTATCAAATTAATATCTCACCTCCTTAGCTACAATGTAATATCTTATAGCCCGCTCTCTAAATTTGGCCCCTGGCCCAATGCTGGTGAAACTAATATTTCATCACAGCGGGTGCCATGGAGCGCGGGGATGTTTTGGCATTGAGCATGGCAGCTTCCCCGCAAATCTGAAGCGACATTAAAATGTTTTGTTTTATAATGTGTTTTCGGGAAATAGGATTTTTTAAAATAAATCCTATGAAGTCACGTCATTAAAATTTAAATAAATTAACTCTGTGGTATGACGGACATTTGAAGGATCTCGTACTGTTAAAACTTCCTGAAATGAGTTTTATATTTCAAGATCCTCGAAAAAATTGTTTTGTTCAAGTGAAAAAATACTTGTTTTCATCAACTCCTTATTTCTGTAATTTAATTAATAGTTTTTAATCTAGGAATTTTTTTTTCTTCTGTATGGGTTGGATATGTCCGAACATAATTTATATTAAAATAATATTGAGCCCCGTCAAACAGTTTTTCTATCTTTTTGGTTTTTTCTCATGGATAAAAACTTAATGGTATGTAAGGTAAGAACATTTAGTTAGTTTAATAACAATTTTCGTCTCGCTTTTCAGCCATTGGAAGCAAATATTTTGTCTTCGATATTATAAGTCGCAATATCGATATTAGATGTCATGATATCCCTATTTTTTTCTTTATATTATCATTTATACATTTTTAAAATAATTAAATAAAAGTGATTACTTCTATTCAAATTTATTTGGATACCCAAGAATATTTCATACATATAACTAATAAATCTTAGTAGTTTTTTTTTCGGCCAAGACTCCCATTGGAATCCTATACTGCCTAATCACGGTTGGGAGTCAAGTTTTTCATTTTGTAGGACCGCCACTCAATAAAAAAGTCAATGCTTCAGGCTGGATTCGAATAATACTATTACTCTTGTCGATTTAACTTAATACAATTACACTGACTTGTACAATAGTAACTTGTGCTTTAGTACTTTTTAACTCCAGTAGAATCAAAAAATAAGTATTAGTGTAATTACCACGTTGTTTCTATACTTGTATTTTGAACTAATACTATTAAATAACTAATACTATACTAGCTTTCATTATGAAACAGGGTCAACCCAGATTCCAGATCAGTAAAACTGCGCCTAACAACCCGAGCTACAGACGCTCCCCATCTTAGTAGTTCCAAACGTTCCAACAACTGTCAACCATCATTGAGTCAGCAAAGCCGACTGTAATTCGGATTAGTTTATGCAAGCTGAACATAATCAGTTCATAGTTTGAAACACCACAATTTTGTTGTTGCTGTCGATTTATTGCTCTAATGATTGTGTCATGTTGCTAATTGACTTGAAATGGTTAAGTTATCGTTACTTTGTTAATATAAATTTCATTAATTACGTTATAAAACCAATATACGGTATCGATTCCGTGTGGGAATATTTCTGTCCTTCGGAAGATTCCCAATTGCAATTGCACGATGTATATGTTTAGCATTACATATACATCGTGCAATTGCACTTTTGACCTTGGTAAAATTGTCTCTGATTTAGTCCTCTATTGGTGCGGGTCTCAGTTTAGTTTTGTGTATATAGATATTTTTATTAGATTTTATACTCATTTTCATTTAATCACAAATGATCATTTCATTATATTAATCTATTTAACAGAAACGAAGAAAATTGTATTTCTGAAAAAACTGAAAATTTAGCTTTATTATCTATTTATGTACTTTATTATTTATTTATTTAGTTACTTTATTATTTATTTTTTAATGATTTATAATTCTGTTACTAAACTAATTCTATGTTGTTTTTTTAAAAATAATTTAGGAGCATTGTAGGAAAGATAATATCGCTGCTTTTCTTTAATAATGGCTTATTTGACAAGAAAGTTTTAATTTTATTTTGAATTTAATTTATTCGAAAGATAGTCCCGTATACTGTGGTTAGTTTCTCTACAGGGATCCCCCTACAGATAATCCTAAAGCTAGTAGTTTTATCGAAAAATAATCCCAATCTATAGTACACTCTACAAAATACTTAAAACACTAAAATTTTTTTATAATAAGATTGTGAAGAAAATCAGTTATGTATCGTATTTTTCAGACAATCTAAAATTTTCCAGCCAACAATTATTCAATTTATTTTAAAACTTAAATTTTCTCCTGTCAAATAAGTATTAAAAATGAACATTACTATTTGGCCTATCTGTATGAGATAGCTCCCAAGATATTTGTTTATTAATAATTTTCAAAAAGTGAATTAATTAACTTTTGAAAAAATTCTCCTTAATTGTATATTCTCTACGGAATTCTAAGATTATAAATCTTGACATTAAAGTACATATTTATGCAAATACTTGAATGGCTTAGTTAGAAATACGACCTATTTAAGAACATTCAAAGTTTAAAATAAAATATTAAATACTTAACCTAAGGGTCAGTGATTCTTTCATGGTTACATAATCCGAATACTTCTATATTTGTTTAAACTTTTTTTTTCTTTATTTCTTGAAATTTATTACATTATGTTAGCTAAAAGTATAACAATTAAATGTAATATGCTACAATGATATAAATGATCTGTAAAGAAATTACTTTTTGACAGAACCCCAATAACATTTCTACATTAGGTCTCGAGGATTATCAGGAATAAAATTGGAGGCAATATTAGAAACTAGTGAGTTTTATTTGTTAGCGAGCTTATCATGGAAGGATTGATAATTTGGTTTGGCCCGAATCGGCAACTCATAAAAAAATTTAGGTCACGTTGTGGGTGATTTTATTTGTATCAAAGTACAGAAATTTGAGGATTTTGGACTGTAATGATTAGTAAAATAGGAATTCTGTGGTTTTAGTGGGATCCCAGAGATCAGCTCCTTTAGTCCAAGTAGTCCTGATGGTTATTAACCCAAAAATATTTCATTTGGTACAACGCCATTAAAGAACGTCATTCAAATTATTATTTGAAGCCTTCCTTCTCTTTTGAAAAATAAATGGTAATCGGATTGACAAGGATCAAACAAGTGAATATTTTTTATCCCTCAGAATTGGGAGACCTTGGAAGACAAACCCGAAGACCCTGTAATAGAGCCCAAGATGAAAGAGCCATCCATCAAATGACCCGGCTCATATAGCTAGCTGCTACCAGGTAGGGGTCCAATCCATAACCTACCTGTTGCGTCATATATCTTTACTTTGGCTTACTTATCTCCATAAGTAAATTTATCTACGTTTTGTAATGATTATCTTCATAAATAGGGTTGGATTAAATGGATTCCTTGTGTTGTAAATTGGATCAGCGAATTTCCCAATCGAGTGGCTACATTATAATTACTGTAAAATATATTATATATTTGCGGTTACGCTTTAATCATTAAAAAAATCTAAACTAACTTGTAATTAGCTAATGTTATTGAGATGTAAACGAGCTTCTTGTCATCAGTTCTCGTCAAGATCTATGTAATAATTAGTGGTTGTGGTTCTTACAAGTTGTTATATTAGATTAAAAAAAGGGTTTAAATTAAAAATTATAGTTTTTTTAATATATTTTTTAACAGTTAATTATGGGGGAGTATAGTCTCGTACAAAAGACACCCCTAACTATATACAATGTTCTTATTTAAAAAAGAAAGAAAAATAAATAGATAAGAATAATGCTTCTTAATAAAATAAAATTAATAAAAAAAAATAATGATATTTGTACACTTAAATAAAACAAACAATTGCCCTCTAATAGTAAAAAGAAACAAGTTAATTTGAAAAAGGGACGAGAGAAGAAAAGAGAGAAAAAAAATAATGAATAAATAAAATGAATAATAACAATAAGTAAAATAGAGGTAGTGTGGTTATGAATTAATTTTATAGTTATTAAAATTTATAATAGAATGTCCTGCAGCAGTCTGGGCTTCAATCTTCGAATTGAGGTTGGGTTTCCCAGGTTGTAGGTCATTGCTCCTTTAACTGTCGGCAACTGGAAGTGGAACTTCATGAACCGTTTTTTGATGTAATCCTCTATTGACTCCATCTGTAATTCGCGATGCAATTGTCTATTTCGTATGAACTAAAGAGCATTAACTGCGATTCTTAGGACTTCATTTTGAAAAGATTGTAGTTTTTTCCTTTTCGTAAAGGATGCCGCTCCCCAGACTTCACAGCCGTACATCAACAGTGGCCTGAGAATTGTTATAAATATTAGGACAGTTGTTTCTGGTTTTAGTTTGGAATTTCTGTTTAGGATAGGCATTGCATTGCTAACCTTACATAGGTTTGAGTTAGTTTGATGTTTATATGGTGATTCCAGGTATGGCGGCCATGTAGGTGAATTCCTAGGTATCTTACTGTATCACTGGCAGGATTCCATTTCACATTTTTACCTTTGAGGATTAGATCCGGTGGTTCTGGTGGGCGTCAAAGAGTAATAAAAACTTTTGAGTTAAAAATTATAGTTTGATTATGTTCATTTTGTTTATCCTTCTGTTTCTATGTATTTTAAGAGAGATTTTTTTTTTCATTCATTTATTTACTTTTATTCTTATTTTATTTTAATATGGATGTGATCATTCATCACTATTACCTATTGCCCACAACTGTGTGGAAGATTTTAATATCTATCAATAAATAAAAAGTATTAAAAAAAAAGGAAAAAAAAAAAATTAAAAATTGAATACAGTTTTGGTTTAAAAACGTTGAAAACTCAAATCGAAGTATAAAATTAAAGTAAACTCTAAAGCATTATTCAACGATAATTAAGAATTTTGTTTTTTTAAATTAGCTAAAAAATCTTCATTTTTTTTAAAACTGTTTTTATCATTGTAGGCCATGGTGTGTAAAT
>NW_027106467.1:137561-139184 GCF_000696795.3 Halyomorpha halys
TTATACTATTCGCAATAAAGTTGCGAAACGTTGGCTAAATATAGTTGTATTACTGATCCTGAAGACCTTACAAAATATATATATATATATATATTGCTTCTTCTATAAACGCTCCGCTTTATTGTCTAGAAGGAAACGAGGAAGCGACCTTGATGATTAGTTTTTATACGCAGTTTACTCCGTCATTATCGACTACTGTTCGTTTTGTTTATTTTTTCTTTATTTAAAAAGAAAACGTCATTTTTCTTGCAAATAATTCCACATTACCCATACTTCTTGTATTCCTTTGTTATGTGAGGAAAACTTTTTTGACATATAACAATTTATTTATTTTAATAATTTCCTCCACTCATTTTAAAAACCTATAATTGTCTTATTATAACTATGAAGATCTATAATTTTGTAATTGCAGTTATTAAGAGATAACGATATCTCGTTCCCAGATCGACTTTTCCTATCGAACAGTTTGTTTAAATTTTGTATGTGTTGGAAGCGATTATTAATATCTGTACACACCTAATATATTATATTTGAAAATAAATAGGGACCTACAGTCTTTTAAACCTTGCAGTTGTGTGTAAATTACAATATAAAAATTTTTAAAATATGAAAATTACTGTTAACGAAATATTTCACCTTTAGAGGATATCAAATGCATAAATAACAGCTGTTTTAAAAAATGGAAAAAAATGAAATTTTGATAAAATTACTACTTGCGTAATCGAAGTATTACAATATTACATTTATTATTTTAATTACGGATCCTATTCTTCCCTCTATTCTCAGTCCGCTGGTGTTCCTCAAGGTAGTATCCTCGGTCCCATCGTCTATACAGCTGACATCCCAACCAATCCTAGCACCACCCTCACCACTTATGCTGATGACACATGTGTGCTCGCTGTTAATAATAACCCTTGATTCCATCCCAAACTCTCCAATCCCATGTCACAGCCCTCGTAGAACGGTGTCGTAATTGGAGGATTAAAATAAATCCAAACAAATCCCATCAAATCACCTTTACCCTTCGTCGTAAACCTGCCGACTGCTCTACAATCTCATTTAATAATTTTGTTCTTACCCCTGTCGAACAGATCCGCTTCCTTGGACTTTATCTGGACAAACGACTAACCTGGAATCCTCACACAAGACTGAAAAGACACGGAACTGCACGTCGATTTCGACTTTTACAACACTTACTGGATAAACGGTCTAAACTTCCAATTCATTACAAAAGACTAATCTACATGACTATAATAAGGGCAATCTGGACATCCGGAGTTGAGCTTTGGGGATCCACTAAACCTTCGAATTCCTCTCGCATGCAATCATTGCAATCCAAAATCCTTCGTAAAATCCTCAATGCTCCTTGCTTTGTGACAAATAAAATTATACATAAAGACCTTAATGTTCCACATGTAACCGATCTAGCCCGAACTAGATATCTCTCCTTCCATTATAAACTCCCTAGCGACCCAAACCCACTAGTTTCTAACCTTGCTTCCTCTTCCATTCCTGACAATCCTCCGAGGCACCTGAAAAGAAGATGGTCACGAGACCAGTGTATGTAAAATGTCATTAGAGTGCTACCAATGGGTAGTTTCTCTACACGCCTGTAACACTCCA
>NW_027106467.1:143193-144494 GCF_000696795.3 Halyomorpha halys
AAGCCGCAAACACTCAACTTGAGTGGAGAATCTGACCATTGCCAGAACTCCAATTGTATATTGCTAATGTAAAACGTCATTAGAGTGCTACCAGTGGGTAGTTTCTCTACACGCCTGTAACACTCCAATTTAACTGAGATCAGATTTACTAAATGTATTATAATGTACAGTTGTATATAATAGCAATAAATAAATATTTAAAAAAATTATTTTAATCAATTTTTTCACCTGGCCGATCTGGTGATAAAGAAATATATATAATGTTTCTTTTCAATAATTAAATGTTAAACTACCAAAAAAAATGTCGAAGTCTATTTTGGTTATTTATTATTTTACACTTTGTTTGTGCTAAATTTAGTATTATATTTTTCCCCTCTGTTGGGATTTACCTCGCTGTGAATAACTTTGGGAATAATAACAATCTCCAAACTGGACCCGGACCGCCGATATCAGTATTCCATATTCATGGCCCTACTGGGAGCAACTCATTTGCATTGCAACCCCGCCCTTATCTCTTGGTTATTTGTCCTCTAATCCTCTCGGTATACATAGGTCCTTATATAGGGGCTGTAGCTTTTTCAACCGAAATATGTACTAAAAAAAAAAATAGTTATTCGTACAGTAAGTCAGCAACTTTTTTTAGAATAACAGATATGTTGTCTGAGAAGATGGTTTATATTGCGCTTGGTGAAGAACACAAATGAGATTTTAGAGCCACGGTCGGCCAGAATTTTAGAACTTCATCAGGGCCAAGAACAAAAAACAGGATAACAACTGCAAAACGAAATTACGGCTGAAACGTTGGCACTAAAAATAGGTTTTTACTTATTCGTGTTTCTCTTTGACTTCACCTTCTCATGTAATACATATGTTTTCATTTGATTAATAATATTTATGATTACATTGATAAAAATAGGAGAGTAAACACCACAGTGCTCGCCTGCACACAGTGGATTCCACAACCTACCTTAAAATGCCCTTTAGGCAAAGAAAGGACATTTATGTTTATTATTTATTACGTATTATTATGTATACATAATACATATGGCTTTCTTTGAAATAATAAATTAATAGAAGGCTGAGAAAAAAAATTATTGATAAAAGTGAAACACTAAAATATGAAATATATGAGGGGGAGGTATTGTGGTTGTGAATAATTTAATTTTATCGCAAATACATTGGTCCTTAATATCCTCATTGAACTTTACCTTTCTATATCACTGTTAAAAATAATTCGGAATTTTGAGTATTCAACTGAAACTCAACTTTAAAATTTTGCTAATCCTCTAGTAAATAATTTA
>NW_027106467.1:146649-157801 GCF_000696795.3 Halyomorpha halys
CTCAGTCAGCTGACATCGAAATAACAGCTGACTCATACCGTAACTTATATATATATATAATTTATTTATATTTTTAATGTAAAATGGACTCTCTGTTATGCGCTCTTGTATACATATATATATACAATTTAGTTATAATGTTAGCTTTAATTAAATATTTTTACATAATTGACTTTTTACTTATTCGTTTTTTCTCTTTTGCAGGTAAGTGACTGGTTTCCTGTCTGGTCTGTTGTTTGCTGATACAAGAACGGTATTGTAGCTCTAAAATTCAAATGCATAACTTGCAATGTTATCATTTAACATTTCAAATCATGGATTACCTGAAATTCTTAATGTCGAAAAACAATCAAATAGTTCAGTTGATTTTTTTATTATAGTTCCGCTGTGAAGTGTATGTATCTCCCATTGTATGCGTTTCTGGGAAACTAAAAAGTCTGAAGATTCCAAATTCTAAGATATTTGGAAAAAAATTGTTTTAAATCAATACCTGATATTGTTCATTCATATTAGAACATTATTTTCAGTCAAATATGTAACTTCCTAAGGTGTAACATAGTTTTGATTGTTAGAACTATTTTTTTTTTTTTTTGCCAGAAAAAGGACGTTCCATTACAGATAATATTATATTATTCCCTATAAATATATAAAACTTTTTTTACCTTAGAGGTTAATCGAGTACAAAACGAAAGGATTATTTGTTTGCTAGGTCAGGCTGAATGACAGTACAACCAATAATGGATTTTCAAATCGTGTAGGGGCAATAGTGATGGATAACTGATAAAATTTTTAATAAAATAAAATTTAATGTTGAAGAGCTACTGAGAAAGTGGAGGAGGCTGCAAGCGTACGTTTCACATTATTTCGGAAAATGCCAAAATAATGATCAAAAATGTTTTGTAGGAGGGGTTTTCGTGATTCAAGCTAGTCACGTCATTCTGGCATTTGAATTATGACTGTCTTTACAACTTACTGTTTAGGTCCCTTGTGCCTAAATTCCACTTGCATGAAGCCACCACCTCCATTTTGAGCAGAACCTTCAATGTTGATTCATTTGAAATTTATTTCGAGTAGAAGTGACACAATACTCTACAAAATCTGGACAAACGACTGACATGGAATCCTCATTCAAAACTACTACTATACAAACGGTCTAAATAGTTCAAGATCCCAAGAGGAGAAAAAAAGCAGTTATCTCACTCCAATTTTTGATACTTTGATGAAAACTATGTATAATTACTAGTCAAAATTGATGAGTCTGCCAAGTATTGGTAGGGGGAATAAAAAATGGCGGCTGTTTGAAAGCGAAAAAAAAAATTTAGTTTTTCATTCGGAGATCTATATCTAGAGTTGCAGGCCTACCTTCTACGCCATAACCCCTGATGAAGATCTGAAATTCAGGTCGAAACGTCGGCATAAAATAAATAAATATGGTTTTGTTTATTTATGTTGTTCTTTGCTCACCGCACCCCCCGATAAACTTTTCCAATTATATCTTAAAAAGCCCAACTGCCCAAGTGCTCACAATGTCGTTGCGTCACAAATAATCCACTTAAGGGATATATAGTTCAGGGCAGGACGATAACTCATTTCTAAAAATTGAAAATGTTGAAGTTTTCCTTCATATCTGACTACTAGTCCTACAAAAATAAACATTATTGACTATTTTATGGTAAATTTAACTAGCTTTAATTTGAGCGCTGGCAGACATCTATATGTCAAATGGTTTCTGAAATGAAGTTTTTCATAAATCAAACTAATTGTCTGAACAACTATAAATCAATTTATTTTAGAATATATCATGAAACTACTATTCCTACGAAGGTAAAGGTCCATAAACTTCTGTATAGTTCATTATACTAGCTTTAATTTGAGTGCTAATAGACGTCTTTACGTCACATTGTTCCTGAGGTATAGATTTCTCAAAATAAATTTACTAACTACCAATCTTTCAGTAGATTTTTAAGAAATTGGCTTTTTAAAAAGGTATATCTCGAGAACTATTGGACGTAAATAGCTCTTTTAAGGCTAATATTTCAGCAAATTTACAATTTTGACTATTAATTATACATAGTTTTCATTAAAGTAATCAAAAATTGGGGTGAGACAGCTGCCTTTTTCTCTTGTACTGTTCCCGGCTCTTGTACTAAAACTTCCAACTAATTTTAAGAGACTCATTTATATGACTGTAGAAAGGCCTATCTGGACTTACGGCGTTGAACTTAAAACTTCCTAAGCACCCAAACCCACTTGTTTCTAACCTGGATTCTCCTCCACTACCTGATAATCCTCTTAGGGGTCTGGAAAAAAGATGGTCTGGAGGTCTCCTCTAGAATGTAATTGGACTTTTATCAAGAAGTAGATTCACATATCTGTATCATACCATTATATAACGAACACCAAATTTACTTTATCCATTTGAATACCCTTATTACGGAACTTTTCTACTCCAAGTTTTTTTATGTAAAAAAAAAAAAATAAATGGAATAAATCATATTATTCGTTTTTGGGGATTGTAAGTTATCTCGGCTTTATTTAATTTTTTATGTTCATTTTATACTAAGCCTTTCTTAACGGACACCTCTGTACAACCAATAAAATCTTCTTCCCTCTTGGTTTCTGTTATAGAGAGTTTGCTTTATTATTATTTTATTGTATTTAGTTACTTTACTTAGATGATCATGAGTATGTATTCTTTTAATTTGAATTTTTACTAACGTCCTATTGTTTGAGTCCCCCTGTATCAATTAAGCTCAACGAGGAACTCTTACTTGTTTATCATTTCTAGACTATGAATTATTCACACCCCTAATGGAGAGCAACTATGTAAATGCGAGGATTATAATAGAGCCAATCGATTTGGACAAACATCAGGCAGTAGGATACAATTTGGTCTATTACTGCCTCTTGATTGGTGGATACCTTGGCCAATCCTGGCGATTATAGTCTTGTGTACACATCGCTTTGTGCTAGTTAATAGAATCGAAGCCTTTTGATCGTCTCAAGGATGTGAAGGAATACTTCAACATTTTCAATTTTTAGAAATGAGTTATCTTCCTGCCCTGAACTATACATTTCTTAAGTGGATTATTTGTGACGCAACGACATAGTGAACACTTGGGCAATTTAGTCACGGTAGAGGTGACGTAGACATACGGATGCGCAATGTGCCTCATTCTTTCTAAGGAGGAACAACGCCTTATGGTTTCTAAAAATAAAGTATTGTGTAAAATATTTGGACCGAAGAATTAAGGCTGCATAACGATGAATTGAGATAACTGGACCCGGTAAATATTATTCTGGTAATAGCATTGATGCAAATAAGGCGTATAATTAAAAGATTAATTAGGAACGGATCCTTAAAATGTTAACGCTGAATCGATGGGTAAACGTCCGAGGGGAAGATAGGGGTAAGATTGCGTCAAAACTGATCTTGTATATTTAGGTTTGAACGGGTGGCATTGGACAAATGTATATGGCTAGCGATTGATGGTATCGGCATTGAACCTTCGGGTTCTCTAGGCCTTTATTATTGTCACTGAAACATTCGTTGTTTGTGCTATTTATTGATTTAATCATAGGTAAATTTCGTAAATTTTTGTTAGTATTACTTATTGGTTTAATCACAATCTGAATATCTATATTTGGTTTTACTAGCATTTCGACTGACCCTGTACTGGTCCCTATAAATATCACAACTCAGTGACAAGGTTTTGTTATCTTGGTCCTTGTGTTAGGTATGGTCCCAAACTATCTTGTTGCAAAACTTAAGCATACCATTCTATATTTGTTATTTTCTCCTTGGTTATTTTATGAATGGGAAAGGCGCAGAATTGAAACAACAACAGTGAGTATATATTCGCAGGAGACCGAGCCGCTTAGTGTGGTGCCAAACAGAACGGCATTCCTGGGTTCGGTCTTCAGGGGGAGCGATTGTTGCACTAGAGCTGGCACTCGGTCGTGTCTATTTCCGTTCCGAACCCTTGACCTATTGAATGAGTCAGGGATTCTTTGTGGCTTTGTCTGTTTTTGATTGGCTGTCCATTTGTATCAGTTAGTTGTGACACCTCCATCACAGAGCTCATGTTCCACAGGCAGGACTCTTGGGACTACGGTAGGCCTGAAGGTAACTCGCCTTTTATTGTTTATTATTTTTGTATAGTAAATGGGAATATTATTTGTGAGTTGTATAAAGTTATTTAGTTTAAATGACCGATGGGAGAATCCTACCTGACCCACCGACTCTGGTCCAGCAAATAGGGATCAATACTGAAAGCCCCAAGGCAGATGTCCCTGACAGCCTGAAACCAGTTTAGTCCATTCCTGTCCAGTGCAGCCCATAACTGATCTCTTCATCTACTCTTGCCTACCTACATTCCTTGCTCAAGTCCATTTTTTTTATTTTGTTGTACACTTGAAAAAAGTAAATGAGTTCTTTAACAGTTACTTGTTGTTTTAATATTTAATACTGTATTCATATACATTTCTTTTATTATTCACTTGTTCCTCCTCGCTAAGATGGATAATAATATGACTTAAACAGAAACATTCATTTTGAAAAATACTCCTTAAAACTTTTATTCCTGATTAAGATAACCTTAACCAAGGTTTTTATATTTTTAAATTTATTTGTCCATTCAAGTGTTTCCTGTAACCGGTTTTTTATTATATTTTCCTTTTAATCTATGTGTTAGTCTTATTCTCGTAAAATGTATCTATTTGTTTGTTTTTGATAAACTGATCTACTCCTGTGACTATGAATGATGGTCTGATCTCACATTGCCGTCTAATATTGAATTTGTTTAGCGGCTCACTGAAGAGGATCTAGGAGGGTGAGTTCCGGAGAGCGAATTTGTTGATTGGGTGAATTAAAAAATTGTGAAATGGTGAAATCGGAGGAGCAGAAATGAGAAAGAAAAATAGAAATGAATTGAAACATTTGTATTTGTTGTACAGACCGAAATGTATTGTAAAAGGAAACTGTAGGGAAAAAAAATTGTTTATTATATCTTATTATTGTATCTCTTTTTTTCTGATTATACCATGTATGTGTAATTTATATATGTCCGATTACGGATTGATAAGTATGCTGTGTGAGATAGCAACCTGATGTATTTAGGCAGCATAGATAAATAAAGTATTTCTCTTCATACTAATTCATACGGCGGAATGATTCATTTAACAAGTCATGTACAAAACATTATCATTTGTAAACATTTGGTCCTTCAGAACATGGAAAACCTTCACACGGTTTTAAATACCGCCTCTTCATATCAACTTCTCCACATGTATACAATAATATTTATACCCGTAATCGATATTGAGTCAATTTGTTTTAACGATTTTCTATCAGAGGTTTGGTTTAGTTAACTTTCTTTTATTTTGTTGTTTCCAAGTATTTCCAGATTTATGTCCCGATTTCATATGTCGAATCGTAGAGTAAACGTGCAAGGAGACATCCATGATGATGATTGTATATTTTTATTGTGTCAAAAATAAATTAAAGGTTTGTGTATAATGTATAGTAGTAAAACTAATGGTCATTATATAGATGGCAAATTAGCACTAAAAGTACTAGTTCTTGTGTTTCTGACACCCAAGACTCCCATTCTGACAAGCCAAGAAGTAAGTCTTCCATTGAAAATGGAATATCATGTAGTTGGCAAGCCATATGGAACCAAAGTCCGCCAAGCAAATTAAATACTTTTAGAAAAAACAACTAAACCATCGACCACGTCAAATCGTTCCGATGGCAGAGAGGAGGTCCCAATATCTAGATTAAGAATAGGACATGCAAATCTGATCAACAAGCAGTCACCGCCAAATTATCAATATTATAATGGTAAATTTACTGTCAGCCACATCTTCAGAGATTGCCCTTCATACACCATGAGTGTTAATAAGTTAGGAGTAGGACCTAGTGTATCAGTAGCCCTGATTAATGACGGAAAAAAAAAGGAGGTATTAATTTTTTCAAGAAAAAATAATCAATTAAACATGATTTTAACCCTAAATTTAAACTCATTAGATATCTTAAATGTAAATAGTTCAGAATCTTGGAATTGAAATGAAAAACAAAAAATTATGAAATATCTCAGGAATAAAAGAAATATCTTGGAAGATAAAATTTAAACAAGGGCATTTATGACTATTGTGTTTTATGCTGTTAAGCCCTAAGAAACAGCAACTAGCAGTTGTCGTTTTTTCAACAAATAAGGAAATAAATAAAAACTTGATTTATAGTAATTTTTTTTTTAATTTTGTCTGGAAAGGGCGAAATTGGATGAAATAGTCCATTAAGTTCTTAGTAGGAAAAAATTAAATCCACTAAGTTCCTCAATACATTACAGATTATATCTGATATAATATATATATTGGTTTGAATCCGGCCTGGGGCGTTGTCTTTTTTATTGAGTGGCGGTCCACCAAAATGAAAAACTTCGACCCCCAACCATGGTGAAAATAATTGGAATACAAACAAATTAATACCTGGCTGTATAGAAAATTCCTATGCCATCAAAATATATAAAAAAAAAAAAAAAACCTATTAAGGTATGCTAAACATTTATTTCAGTTCCCAAGATCCTTAAATTGGAATAATATAGAATATATGTCAGTTACAAGTCCTCCTACTTGAAATGTTAGAAACTTGGCGTACACTTCGTGAAAATTCGAATGCTTTTAACTTCATACTCTAGTTATGACGTCTGCCTATCTGGAAAAAGAAATTAAAATCTTACTCACAACCACACCCTTTCTTATTCCTCAATGAATTATTCTGTTATTAAATGAAGTCATTATCGTCCAGGGAGGAATAAAAAAGAGTCACATAATGAAGTAATAAGGATATCGATCCTGCTAAAGTAATTAATTATGTATTTCCAAGTTGATTATTCCGAAGAAAAAATGTTTAAAGCTTTTAGCGGAGGAAAGTTTGCGACGGGTTAAATTTAAAGAGACCTAGATGGTCCCAGCCCGTGGCAGGGCCACTTTCTTTGAGGTTCTTTAAAAGACATTATTTAGGCAAATGGCTTTCTGTTTATTAAATCAATAGCCTACTCTCCATGCAAATCTCTTATAGTTTATAATATTCTTCTGGGATATAGCACGGCTCTGTCTGCTCCTGAATATTTATTTTATCGCCTCTTTTTGTTCAGGATTTTCCATCTTCTGTCTCCATACCTTTTTATATGAAAATCGTGCTTCTGAATACAGTGTTTTAGAAGTTGAGTCTTTTTATGAAGTTCCTCACTATCTCATTTTTAATTGCCTGCAAGAGTGGAAAGATCAATAGTAGTTGTAAACTGTGTTGAAAAAGATAAGTCATGGATAAAAAAATTTGGTGTTGTACAACGTATACAGCTTTCACTTTCTACTTGACTACGTCCCCAGGCTCCTGTTGAAGATATCGCTGTTCTTTGTGATTCTCGTAAAAAAAAAAAAAATGTTTTAGGGTTTCTCGAGCTTGAAATGATAAATATAAATTTTGTTTCTGCCAATAATACAACCGTTTAGCAAATAATAAATAAGCAGTAATGCAATTGGGAAAGATATTATTTTTCCCTTTAATTATATATTAATTAAATTGTTAAATATTTTATACTTATCTTTTGTTTATTACTGCTAACAATGAGGATTATATGTGATTTTTTCAATTGGACAAAATCAAATGTGCTAGGGAGGAAGATTTAATGAAAATTTGGCATTTAAGCCCTGTATGCAGTTATTTGTGATCATGGAACTGGTTCTGATATTTACTGAGTGACAAATAATTTTAAAAGAGGCTGTTACTGGTAAACGAAGAATTAGCGCTTCCAATATTTTATTTTAAGACTTTTTCGTTATTGGCTGCCTTTTAATTATTACTGTATTTGCATCTTCCACTCTTTACTGAACTCCTTTTAAAAATTTCTCCTGTCTTATTTATTGTCCTAACCAATTATTGTTCTTTATTATCTCATATTTTTTGGTTCTTTTGGTGTACTGCCCATCCAATTTTGACAAAATGCCAGTTATTGCAAAATAAAGCCTAAAAGCTGAATGGCAGTGACTAAAAACTATTCTCAAGCCAAATTCGTTAGTACGCCACTTTTGGACGCTATTTTCACTTTGTGCGAGCAGTTTTTTTTTTTTTTCTATTTGGGAACTTGGCCATTTTTTAATTATTAGTCGCTAGGAATACTACGTATGTGTATTTTTTTTATTTAATATTTATATTTGACATCAACTTGTTGTTCGAATAGGTAGAAATAGCCTCGTTCATAACAAACTCATATAATTATTTATTTGTTTATGGATTTGCGAGTAATTGACGATTACGGTAATTTTTGAGTGAACGAAGAGTTGTTTATAGCTGCTTGGGTATATTTAGCAAATCTATTGAGCAAACATCGATTCCTGTAGCTAGTTAGAAGCGAGTTATTTTGGTCATAACTGCTTATATCCGCGTGCCTATTGCAGTCTTGTTTTAAAATAGTAACAATTAGAATTAAGTTTTGGAAACGCTTATATATATTTATGATTTATCTTGAGCAAGTGTCAGAAAATAGAATTTTTTGGTTTCGCATGTACGAAATACTGCTATTAAAAATTGGGTGTGGAAATCTATTTTCTCCATGAGCCTATATCTCGAAAACTTAGTAAGTGATATAAAAAATAATTTTGAACATGTATTTTTCTTGTATACCCATACCTAACTGAAATGCACCTTATACTGAAACATAGTATGCATTTCACACCCCTTCTCACCGCTCAGACTACTCCTATGTAAGTCGATCGCGACACAGTTTTAAGATAAAAAGTTTATCTTATATACTGAAAAGTTGGCCACCCCTTATGTATCGGAATAAGTATTTTTCGTAAAACTCCTAAACGGTGCATCCTAAGTAAAGTTATGGTATAACAAATGTAAAAACATTGAATTTATTACCGTATACTGTAAACAGTCCTAAATTAAAAAAAAAAACTGGTGTTATGTATCACACAGCTTTCGCTTAGTTACTAACGTCACCTAGTTTTGTGTAGATTGGTATGCTCCTGTAGAGGTTATTACTATTTTGTGAATTTCGAATTTTTTTTCTGTAGCTAATAATTCGTAGTTTAAGGTTTATCGAGCTTGATATAACTAACATAATTTTATTTCCTTTCAATAATACAAGAGTTTAGAAAAAGACACCGTAATGCAATGCAGGAAAAATCAGGCGTGTCTTGTCTTTTCTTGTTCGAATCGGATGTATTTATTTTTATTTATCTTTTGGTTATTCATTCTTTAATATTTTGTATTTTTAAATTGTTTATTATTTCTAACAATTAGAGCTGTTTGTTTGCTTAAAATGATAAAATTAAGGTTACTTTAGTGGACAATTTTTGAAAAATTTCGCATCTAAGCCCTATCAGACTATTTTAATGAGGGTAAAGATCAATTCTACGTTTACAAAACGAAATTTAATCAAAATACTGCTGTTATCGAAAAATGTTAAAATATATTCTATAAAGTGGCACTTTGTGTCACACCACAGTTATGCTGTAAGTACCTTAAATTTGGAATTTCTTCGTTTTTTGGTTAGTCCATCACACACGGACACAAACGCTCAGATCATTATGAGAGTCTTGGTTATTTAGACTCAGAGGACCTCAAAACGTGTATTTGCGTTGAAAACTGAAAATTGAAATTTTTCCGAAATTAAACACTTTCCCTTACCGTATATTTCATATATTGGTAAGTGAAAGTAAAAACTAAATTTTTTTTTCAAACTTTGTCAAAAATTGAGATGTCCTACCAAGGACGTACTTAAAACTCTTTCTTATGTATTATCGTGTGTTAGACAGGCTGCAGACAGGATATTAAACTGAGAGTAAAAAGAACGAAAATTTTTAGTCTTTTGTTTTTCGACTACTATCACATTATTTATTAATAATTTTTAAAATAAAAATTACATGATCATTTTCGGCTTGAAATTTTCTGTAAATCGATAGCATACACGATTTTAACTGTAAAAAAAAAATAAGGCAGCCAAAAAAAAAACCCATTTTGCACATTTAAATTTTTCTCGACTCGTAATATTTCAAAAAGATTCCCAACTACTAAGAAAAATAATCTACTCGTTAATTATTTGTTAAACTAATTACAAATAAACTAAATACTAATTACGTTCAGAGCTTCTTGAAGGCCAAAATGTATCTATATATTTTTAAATGTTGGTGGTTCAATACTGGTGGTCCGTCCGATAATATTTTGGTAGAAAGTTGGCTTCGGATGAAAGTTATTTAATTTAAAATTTATAGCTTTTTTATATATCAACATCCTCCGGTGACAGGCCATGTTTAAATATATCTGATCATTTATCATTTATATTTATATAAATTCGATGATTCTTTTGATGACTCTCAATAATATTCTTTTGATTTATTTTCTTCTCTTTTCAGATGACTGCCCATTGTGCTGTATAATGTAGTGCGCATGGCGCGAACAATACTTAATTTCTGAGCAATTAACTCCTCCGACATTTAGGGGTTGTAAACTGGGAGGGTAGATGGAACAAATACAGTCTCAGAAGGGTTGTTATAAAAAATGTTCCAGTGAAGTATGGGTAGACAAAAATAAGAGTCCTATTCCTATCCTTGATGGTTTGAGTCGTTTATTCTCGTGTCAGAGTTGTGTTTTTATGGCAAATCAATCCACTATTTCATGTTTTTCTCAGTGTAACTATTTATTATTTTTTTCATATATCCTTATTTTACTAAACCTTGAAATGAAGCCATGAAAAAACCTCCTTCGACCGACCCTTTTGAAAGGTTTGATTATTGTCCCTTTCCTGGTGAGGGACTTGAAAAACATTTTCCTACCCTCAGGATTGTATCTTCCCCTCGCCTTCCTTCTACATCCTGGATTCATGAATCCTTTTTCTTATTTCCTGCCCCTGTATTTTCTCATCGATTATATCTCTAGTCCCATATTTTCATCTTTGAAACATTCTCTATAACGTTAGTTATTTGTATATTATTTTCTTATTAAAATTGTATTTATTGATAAATGTTACAATCTGCCATAACGTTGGGCAATAAATAATGGTGATAATTCATACTAACATTAAAAAAAAATGAAAATAAATAAATGAAAAAGTAAATAAATAAAATTATTAAAAATTAATAG